>NC_041380.1:183597688-183607096 GCF_002162155.2 Triticum dicoccoides | reverse complement strand
CGCCGCACGGCCCCCTCCGCCACGGCCCCGACAGCTCCGGCCGCCACGAGCCTCTCCGGCGACCTCGACATTCCGGCGGTGAACAGTAACTCCGGCGGCCTCGTAATCCGCGCAGAGCTCAGATCTGAAATCCTAACCCTAGGTCATTTTTCGTCGAAGTCCTCAGGATTTTATCTCATATGCACATGTTCGCGGCTCCGTAACTTCTCATCTGTAGCTCCGATTTGGGCATATAGCATATCAAAATGTTCACCTCAGAGAGTACATCATTTCATTCCATTGCATCATTTTCATTGGAGTTCATCTTGATGCCCGAAATGCTGTTAGAAGAGGGCTACTTGAGTTATTTGTCAGATCTGTTACTACGTTTAGCACTTTTGTCATTTTTGCCATGATTAATGTGTGCATGATATGCCTGTGAGTTCTTCATATGTTTTGTTAAGGGTTTTGTCATCTATCCAGAGGTGCAACCCATGTATTTTTAGGATGTGTGTGGTGACTTGTGCAAGCTTGCAAAGTGGTGCACTTGCTAATTCTGTTTTTAGGGACTTAGTAATTTCACTAAGTCCTGGGATTGTTTAGTTCATGATGCCATATGTTCTTATTGTTTCCTAGTGATCCCTGCCTCTTCTGAGGATGATCACTAAGGGAGTTGTGTTAGTATTGTAGTGCTCTATCCATCCTTGTCTTTGTTTGAAATTATGGAGCACCCTAGATTGAGTCAATCGAGCTCTACTTTTGCTTCGTTGTGAATCTGGGCAGATAGTCAACTTGTTTGCGATTTTGCCGATGTTATTGTGGTTGATCCGTGCATGCTATGCCATTGTTCTTGCCATGTCTAGCTTGTATTTTGTCCCTTCTTTATGGGTGTATCCTTGTCTTGCCATGACTTGCACCATAGTGAGTGCATCGAGCTCGTAAACATGCCTTCGTGAGTTATGTTTCAGCATGTCCCAGTTTTCACTAAGTCTGAAAACTGATTATGTTTTTGCTATGTTCGTGTGCTTGTTACTATATTTTGTGATCCCTTTTGGCTCAAGGTCACTAAGAGACTTTTGTTAAGCCTGTTGAGTAGCTCCATTCCATGTCTTTCTTTGTCATGTTCAGGTCCTGTAGCATGTTGTTTTGTTGCTCCGAAAAGGGCTATATGATCTGAAATTCCACACAAGTGTTAATTTCACCAAGTCTGAGATCTGTTTTACCATCTGCGTTTTTGCCATACTTGTTTGAACCTCCTAATGGACGAATTGGCCATAACTCAGTGCTAGACTTTTCTTAAGCATATTGTGTGCATCCCTGCCATGTACTTTGTTGTCATGTTTGAGTGCTGTAGCATGTTCATTTCATTGCATTTAGATGCTTATTTGCTGTAAATCGCAGACCGGTGTCATTTTTGAATCGCTTGCCATTTCCAAACCGTAACTCCGATTTCGACGTTCTTTATATCGTTTTCAAGCGATTTCATCTCATCTTTCCAATGGCACCCTTGAATTCCAAGTTGAGTCCAGGTTCATGCATTTCCTGTCATATCTTGCATTTTGCATCCCGCATCGCATCCCGCATAGCGTATCATCTTTGCATCGTGTTGATTGAGTTTGCACGTGGTTGATTGTATCCTTGTTGCTTGTTTGTCTTGTTTGGGTAGAGCCGGGAGACAAGTTCGCTAACGAGGAGCCCGTTGAGTTTGCTTTTGAGGATCCAATCAACTCTGACGACTGTGCAGGCAAGATGATCATACCCTCGAAATCACTACTATCTTTGCTATGCTAGTTTGCTCGCTCTTTTGCTATGCCATTGCTACGATGCCTACCAATTGCTTGCAAGCCTCCCAAATTGCCATGTCAAACCTCTAACCCACCTTTGTCCTAGCAAACCGTTGATTGGCGATGTTACCGCTTTGCTCAGCCCCTCTTATAGCGTTGCTAGTTGCAGGTGAAGATTGGAGGCCGTTCCTTATTGTAACATCTTTTATTTACTTTTTGGGATATCATTATATTGCCATGTTATCTTAATGCACCTATATACTTGGTAAAGGGTGGAAGGCTCGGCCTCTCGCCTAGTGTTTTGTTCCACTCTTGCCGCCCTAGTTTCCGTCATATCAGTGTTATGTTCCCGGATTTTGCGTCCCTTACGCGGTTGGGTTATAATGGGAACCCCTTGATATTTCGCCTTGATTAAAGCTTTTCCAGCAATGCCCAACCTTGGTTTTACCATTTGTCACCTAGCCTTTTCTTTCCCTTGGGTTCTGCAGACTCAAGGGTCATCTTATTTTACCCCCCCGGGCTAGTGCTCCTCTGAGTGTTGGTCCACCTGTCAGCTACCGGTGGCCACCAGGGGAAACTCTGGGATGGCCTACCCGTACCTAGGACAATCTGAGTGTGCCCTGAGAAAGAGATATGTGCAGCTCCTATCAGGATTTGTCGGCACATTCGGGCGGTGTTGCTGGTCTTGTTTTAAGCTGTCGAAGTGTCTTGAGTTACCGAGATACCGAGTCTGATCGGAACGTCTTGGGAGGAGGTCTATTCCTTCGTTGACCGTGAGAGCTTGTCATGGGCTAAGTTGGGACTCCCCTGCAGGGATTGAACTTTCGAAAGCCGTGCCCACGGTTATGGGTAGATGGGAATTTGTTAATGTCCGGTTGTAGATAACTTGAACCTTAATTAATTAAAATGAATCAATAGAGTGTGTTACCGTGATGGCCTCTTCTCGGCGGAGTCCGGGAAGTGGACACGGTGTTGGAGTAATGTTTGCGCAGGTTGCTCTCTAGTTTTCTCGCTCGTGCTTTGCCTCCTCTTCTCGCTCTCTTTTGCGAATAAGTTAGCCACCATACTTGCTAGTCGCTTGCTGCAGCTCCACTCATATTTTACCTTGCCTTACCTATAAGCTTAAATAGTCTTGATCGCGAGGGTGCAAGATTGCTGAGTCCCCGTGGCTCACAGATTACTATTACACCAGATGCAGGGCCTGATGACTCCGCTCCAGGAGACGCGTATGAGCTCAAGTGGGAGTTCGACGAAGACTCTCAACGATGCTATGTTTCCTTTCCCGACGATCAGTAGTGGTGCCCAGTTGGGGGTGATTGGGACCGTGTCGCATGTTGGGTTCTCTTTTATTCTGGCGCCGTTGTCGGGCCATGAGTGTTTGGATGATGTAATGTTATATATGTACTTGATTGACGTGGCGAGTGTAAGCCAACTATGTTATCTTCCCTTTCATTATTATATTACATGGGATGTTGTGAAGATTGCCTAACTTGCGACATATGCCTTCAATGCGATTATGTCTCTAAGACGTGCCTCGACACGTGGGAGCTATAGTCGCATCGAGGGTGTTACAAGTTGGTAATCAGAGCCTTCCCCGACCTTAGGAGCCCCATTGGTTGATCGTTTTTAGCGGCCGAGTTGTGTCTAGAAAATTGTTTTGAGTCTTTAGGAATTATATATCAGAGAGATTAGGAATTCTTTTTACTTTCCAGTCTCCTCATCGCTCTGGTAAGGCATCCTGACGTAGAGTTTTGACTCTTCTCTTCTCAAATTTCACTAAATTTTTTTATAGGATCACGCGGGTATCTTGGAATCGTTCCGATGGTTTTATGATGAGAACATTGACTTGGTGCCTCCTGTCAGGGGTTTAGTGGAAGTGTCCCGGGGAGTAGAGCTCTGAGGTGTTGTCATCATAATTTTATCGTTGCAGTTCTGGAATACCTGAGTTTAGTACGCCGACATCGAAAATCTCTTTTATGCAGTTCATTGGTGAGATAACCTCGACGCCACCCAGTACTGGGGTGGGAGTTCGGGAGTATCGCCATAACTTGTATAACGGATGCTTTTCGAAGGTTGAGGTAGATGGTTTCCGAAGGTTTCTTGGTTATGTGTTGAAGGATGGATACAACTGGATGTAGGATTTGCTAGTTTGGGTGAGATATTATGCTTCCCCTGTATCCCCAACACCTGATTGCATAACTGGAAAGGTTCGGGAGTTTCATAGCTGGGAATTCTAGTAGCTCTAGTTCTTCTTCCATGAATATTGGTTTGAGATTGGGATTTCTTACCGATTATTTGTTCTTGATCCGTACCTTGTTGATTTATTTCTCTACCTTAATTCTACGTGGCTTCTCAATTTATGGATATGTGACCATTTCAAGAGGAATGCATTCGTCCATTTTGTTCGGATGTGAAGACTATATGTTGCAATTTTCATTCCGTTGAATTCAGCTTCAATATTTATCTGTCAATGTGCTAATGGTGGTCAACCTCTTCAGAATGGCTCCTCCAACGCGCACGACTCCGAATCCTAATCCGCCACCACCTCCACCTCCTCCGAAGGCATGGCAAGCTGTGATGGCCACAACCAATGCAAACACACAGCTGATCATGCAAATTCTTCAAGAGCGCAATCAAGGCAGTCAAGGGAATCAAGGCAGCAATCAGAATCACTTTGCTACACTCAACCAGTTTCTTGCTAACGGGCCAAAGACTTTCAACAATTGTGTTGAGGCAACCGATGCTAACGATTGGCTTGTGGATCTGTGTAAGCATTTCGAGTGCAGTAATGTCAGGCCTGAGGACTTTGTCAAGTTTGCTTCCTTCCAACTCAAAGATCAAGCTGCAGAATGGTTCCAGCAGTACAAGGACTCCAGAGGTGGACGTGTTATCACTTGGGATGATTTCCGTCGAGATTTCCGAGGTCATCATATTCCGCAGAGCGTGGTTGAAAGCAAGCGTGAGGAATTCCGCAATCTGAAGCAAGGCTCTTTGTCTGTCTATGACTACAACAAGTTGTTCTAGAAGCTTGCCCGCTTTGCCAAGCAGGACGTCCCTGATGAGAAGAGCATGATATATCAGTTCAGGGGTGGTCTCAGAGAAGAAATTCAGCTAGCTCTTGTTCTCTTTGAGCCCTTGAGGTACGATGAGTTCTACAACATGGCACTAAAGCAAGAGGCTGCTCAGTTGAGGTGTGATGCTTCCAAGAAGCGAGTCAGAGATGTTACTCCTTCCTCCTCTACCCAAGTGGCCAAGCAGCATAAGTTTTGGCTTCCTCCTCCTTCGTTCCGTCAGCCGTATCAGCAGAAGAGCAAAGGTGGCAGTGGTTCTTCCCACCCACCCAACCCTGGCTTTCAGAACAAGACTTCATCTCAACCTCCAAGATCGAGTGCTCCGTATCACCGTCCGCTTTCAGAGGTCACATGCAACAAGTACCAACAGAAGGGTCACTATGCCAACAAGTGTCTCAACCAGAGGCGTCTTCCTCCTCCTCCTCCTGTCAGATCGGCAAGTACAGCTGTGGTCAAGCATAACCCCAAGCATGCCAAGGTCAATTTGATGAATGCCGCTCAGGGAGAGGACTCGTCAGATGTGATCATGGGTAACCTTCCTGTTAATGATATTCCCGCAAAAGTTCTTTTTGACACTAGTGCATCGCATTGCTTCGTCTCGAGACCGTTTACAAATAGGCATGAATTGGTTTCGCAAGTTTTGCCTAGTCCTTTAGCAGTTGTCTCTCCCGGTAAGTGCATGCAGGCTAACTCCATCGTTCCGGATGTTTCTATCACTTTGGGTGACTACAAATTCTTGGCTTCTCCAACGGTTCTCGGTGACTCGGATATTGATCTTATTCTCGGAATGGATTGGCTTTCTAAGCACAAGGCTCAGCTTGATTGTGCAGCCGGGCAGATTCAATTGACTCATTCGTCTGAGGATGTAATTGTCTTTGCCGCTCGTGATGATACTATCCGTCTGTTTTCTCTCAATGAGAAGGGTGAATTGGATGCCATCTCTCAAATTCCAGT
This sequence comes from Triticum dicoccoides, assembly GCF_002162155.2. Classification (NCBI taxonomy): domain Eukaryota; kingdom Viridiplantae; phylum Streptophyta; class Magnoliopsida; order Poales; family Poaceae; genus Triticum; species Triticum dicoccoides. The sequence continues at coordinate 183,601,308 of NC_041380.1, read as the reverse complement.
CGTTTGCGAATATCAAGACGTCTTTCCAGAAGAGCTCCCAGGAATGCCTCCGCACCGGCCAGTTGAATTCGTTGTTGATCTTGAGCCTGGCATGGAACCTATGTGCAAGCGTCCTTACAAGCTCGGACCTGAAGAGTTGAAGGAGCTGAAGAAGCAACTCGATGAGCAAGAAAGAATGGGTCTCATCCGGCCTAGTTCTTCTCCGTGGGGTTGTGGTGTTCTTTTTGTCAAGAAGAAGGATGGAACGGACCGACTTTGTGTTGATTACCGTCCAGTGAACAAGAAGACCATCAAGAACAAATACCCACTTCCCAACATCAGTGAGCTGTTCGAACAACTCAAAGGTGCTCAAGTATTCTCCAAGCTTGATCTCCGTATGGGTTATCACCAGATTCGCATTCGTGAAGAAGATATTCCCAAGACAGCATTCAGAACAAGCTTTGGTTCATATGAATACACTGTCATGTCTTTTGGCCTTGCCAACGCTCCTCCGACGTTCTCTCGCATGATGAACTTCATCTTCAACGCCTACACTAATGACTTCGTTTTGGTCTATCTCGACGACATTCTGGTTTTCTCCAAGAACAAGGAAGATCATGCCAAGCATTTGCGTTTGGTTCTTGATAAGCTCAGAGAACATCAGTTCTACGCCAAGTTCTCCAAGTGTGAATTTTGGCTCGATGAGGTTCTTTATCTTGGTCATATCATCTCTGCCAAGGCCATTGCCGTGAATCCTGAGAAGGTGTCTGCAATTTTGAATTGGGAACCTCCTCAGAATGTGAAGCAACTCCGCATGTTTTCTCGGTCTCGCAAGCTATTGCCAAAGATTCGTTGAAAACTTTTCTAAGATCGCGAAGCCTCTCTCAAATCTTCTCTAGAAGCACGTCAAGTACGTTTGGTCTCCGGAGTGTGATATTGCTTTCAACACTTTGAAAGAGAAATTGATCACTGCTCGAGTTCTGACTCCGCCTGATGAATCCAAACTGTACGAGGTCTTTTGTGATGCCTCTCTCCAAGGTCTTGGCGCAGTATTGATGCAAGAGAAGAAAGTTGTTGCTTATACATCTCGCCAGTTGAAGCCGAATGAGAAGAACTACCCCACTCATGATCTCGAGTTGGCGGCAGTTGTGCATGCTCTTTTGACTTGGAGACATCTTCTATTGGGAAGAAAAGTGGACATTTTCACTGACCACAAGAGTCTCAAGTACATCTTCACTCAGCCTAATCTCAACCTCAGGCAAACTCGATGGGTCGAAATGATTCAAGAGTATAATCCGAGTATTGAGTATACTCCAGGCAAGGCCAATGTGATTGCTGACGCTTTGAGGAGGAAGGCTTACTGCAACAGTCTGATTCTCAAGCCTTATCAACCCGAGCTTTGTGAAGCTTTCCGCAAACTTAATCTGCAAGTTGTTCCCCAAGGTTTCCTCGCCAACCTTCAAGTTTCTCCTACCTTAGAAGACCAGATTCGTCAAGCCCAGCTTCTTGATGCTATGGTGAAAAAGGTGAAGATTGGGATTGCCAAGGGTCAGTCCAAGTACAAGTGCTACCGCCTTGATGATAAGGACACTCTCTTCTTCGAGGATCGTATTGTTGTGCCCAAAGGTGACCTTCGTAAAGTGATCATGAACGAGGCTCACAATTATCTCCTCTCCATCCACCCTGGGAGCACGAAGATGTATCAGGACATTAAGCAAGCTTATTGGTGGACTCGAATGAAGCGCGAGATCGCTCAATTCATGAATGAATGTGATGTCTGCAGAAGAGTGAAGGCAGAACACCAAAGGCCAGCTGGTCTCCTCCAACCTCTTGCCATTCCAGAATGGAAGTTTGACCACATCGAAATGGACTTCGTGACTGGGTTTCCAAAGTCCAAGCGTGGCAATGATGCTATATTCGTTGTCATCGACAAACTCACCAAAGTGGCTCACTTTCTGCCTATCAAAGAGTCGATCACTGCAGCTCAATTGGCGGAACTCTATACCTCTCGCATTGTCTCTCTGCACAGTATTCCTCAAGTGATCTCTTCAGACCGTGGCAACATCTTTACCTCGAAGTTTTGGGATTCTTTCCAGAAGGCCATGGGCACCAACATCCGCTTTAGCACAGCTTTCCATCCTCAAACAAGCGGTCAAGTCGAGCGTGTCAACCAGATTCTTGAAGATATGCTCAGGGCTTGTGTGATCTCCTTCGGAATGAAGTGGGAGGATTGTCTTCCTTATGCTGAATTCTCCTACAACAACAGTTTTCAAGCAAGTTCGGGCAAGGCCCCTTTTGAAATTCTGTATGGCAGGAAGTGCCGTACACCTCTCAACTGGTCTGAAACCGGTGAACGTCAGCTTTTGGGTAATGACTTAATCACAGAAGCAAAAGAAATGTGCAAAGTCATTCGAGATAACCTCAAAGCAGCCCAATCCCGTCAGAAGAGCTACTATGATAGTAAGCACCGTGATTTGGCTTTTGAGATCGGAGATCATGTTTACCTCCGTGTCTCTCCTATGAATGGTACTCGTCACTTCAGTATCAAAGGGAAGCTTGCCCCCAGATACGTGGGACCTTTCAAGATTGTCAGCAAGAGAGGCGACCTCGCCTATCAACTCGAGCTTCCTTCAAACTTTGCAAATGTTCATGACGTGTTCCATGTCTCTCAGCTTCGAAAGTGCTTCAAGACTCCTGACCGCACCGTCAACTTCGAGGACATTGAGCTCCAAGAAGATCTCTCTTATCGTGAGCACCCAGTTGCTATTCTTGAAGAGACTGAACGCAAGACTCCCAACAAGTCAATCAAATTTCTCAAAGTAAAGTGGTGACACCATTCCGACCATGAAGCTACCTGGGAACGCGAGGATCACCTCCGTTCTGATTACCCGGCGTTCTTTCAGTCCTAGATCTCGGGACGAGATCCTTTCGTAGTGGTGGAGTGTTGTAACACCCCGGATGTAACTTTCCCAATTTGTACTCCAACTCTTGCCGTTTCCGGCGTTAACTTATATTTATTTCCTCGGGTTCGGCTTTTGCCTCCGTGTGTTGTTGTCGTTGTCATGCATCTCATATCATGTCATCATGTGCATTGCATTTGCATACATGTTTATCTCATGCATTCGAGCATTTTCCCCGTTGTCCGTTTTGCATTCCAGCGCTTCGTTCTCCTCCGGTGGTCATTTCTAGCTTTCTTTCGTTTGTGGGGATTAAACATTTCCGGATTGGACCGAGACTTGCCAAGCGGCCTTGGTTTACTACCGGTAGACCGCCTGTCAAGTTTCGTACCATTTGGACTTCGTTTGATACTCCAACGGTTAACCGAGGGACCAAAAAGGCCTCGTGTGTGTTGCAGCCCAACACCCCTCCAATTTGGCCCAAAACCCACCAAACTCTGCTCCATGTCCTAGAGCGTTCGATCACGATCGCGTGGCCGAAAACCGCACCTCATTTGGACTCTCCTAACTCCCTCTATGCCTATAAATAGACCCCCCCATTCCAAATCCCGGGTCTCCTCCCCTGAAACACTAAAATCTCAGATCCGCCGCCGCCGGACACGTCCGGACGGCGCCGGACACGTCCGGCCAGCCCCACCGCTGCCACGTGGCGCCGCGCCACTCGCCGCCGCCTGCGCCCACTTC
>NC_041380.1:183466858-183597173 GCF_002162155.2 Triticum dicoccoides | reverse complement strand
TCGCCGCCCCGCCGCCCCACCGCCCGGCCGCCTCCGCCCCGGCCCCGACAGCTCCGGCCGCCACGAGCCTCTCCGGCGACCTCGACATTCCGGCGGTGAACAGTAACTCTGGTGGCCTCGTAATCCGCGCAGATCTCAGATCTGAAATCCTAACCCTAGGTCATTTTTCGTCTAAGTCCTCAGGATTTTAGCTCATATGCACATGTTCGCGGCTCCGTAACTTTTCATCCGTAGCTCCGATTTGGGCATATAGCATATCAAAATGTTCACCTCAGAGAGTACATCATTTCATTCCATTGCATCATTTTCATTGGAGTTCATCTTGATGCCCGAAATGCTGTTAGAAGAGGGCTACTTGAGTTATTTGTCAGATCTGTTACTACGTTTAGCACTTTTGTCATTTTTGCCATGATTAATGTGTGCATGATATGCCCGTGAGTTCTTCATATGTTTTGTTAAGGGTTTTGTCATCTATCCAGAGGTGTAACCCATGTATTTTTAGGATGTGTGTGGTGACTTGTGCAACCTTGCAAAGTGGTGCACTTGCTAATTCTGTTTTCAGGGACTTAGTAATTTCACTAAGTCCTGGGATTGTTTAGTTCATGATGCCATATGTTCTTGTTGTTTCCTAGTGATCCCTGCCTCTTCTGAGGATGATCACTAAGGGAGTTTTGTTAATATTGTAGTGCTCTATCCATCCATGTATTTGTTTGAAATTATGGAGCAACCTAGATTGAGTCAATCGAGCTCTACTTTTGCTTCGTTGTGAATCTGGGCAGATAGTCAACTTGTTTGCGATTTTGCCGATGTTATTGTGGTTGATCCGTGCATGCTATGCCATTGTTCTTGCCATGTCTAGCTTGTATTTTGTGCCTTCTTTATGGGTGTATCCTTGTCTTGCCATGACTTGCACCGTACTGAGTGCATCGAGCTCGTAAACATGCCTTCGTGAGTTATGTTTCAGCACGTCCCAGTTTTCACTGTCTGAAAACTGATTATGTTTTTGCTATGTTCGTGTGCTTGTTAGTATATTTTGTGATCCCTTTTGGCTCAAGGTCACTAAGAGACTTTTGTTAAGCCTGTTGAGTAGCTCCATTCCATGTCTTTCTTTGTCATGTTCAGGTCCTGTAGCATGTTGTTTTGTTGCTCCGAAAAGGGCTATATGATCTGAAATTTCAGACAAGTGTTAATTTCACTAAGTCTGAGATCTGTTTTACCATCTGCATTTTGCCATACTTGTTTAAACCTCCTAATGGACGAATTGGCCGTATCTCAATGCTAGACTTTTGTTAAGCATCTTGTGTGCATCCCTGCCATGTACTTTGTTGTCATGTTTGAGTGCTGTAGCATGTTCATTTCAGTGCATTTAGATGCCTACTTGCTATAAATCGCAGACCGGTGTCATTTTTGAATCGCTTGCCATTTCCAAACCGTAACTCCGATTCCGGCATTCTTTATATCGTTTTCAAGCGATTTCATCTCATATTTCCAGTGGCCCCCTTGGAATTCCAAGTTGATGCCAGGTTCATGCATTTCCTGTCATATCTTGCATTTTGCATCCCGCATCGCATCCCGCATAGCATATCATCTTTGCATCGTGTTGATTGAGTTTGCACGTGGTTGATTGTATCCTTGTTGCTTGTTTGTCTTATTTGGGTAGAGCCGGGAGACAAGTTCGCTAACGAGGAGCCCGTTGAGTTTGCTTTTGAGGATCCAGTCAACTCTGACGACTGTGCAGGCAAGATGATCATACCCTCGAAATCACTACTATCTTTGCTATGCTAGTTTGCTCGCTCTTTTGCTATGCCATTGCTATGATGCCTACCAATTGCTTGCAAGCCTCCCAAATTGCCATGTCAAACCTCTAACCCACCTTTGTCCTAGCAAACCGTTGATTGGCTATGTTACCGCTTTGCTCAGCCCCTCTTATAGCGTTGCTAGTTGCAGGTGAAGATTGGAGGTCGTTCCTTATTGGAACATCTTTTATTTACTTGTTGGGATATCATTATATTGCCATGTTATCTTAATGCACCTATATACTTGGTAAAGGGTGGAAGGCTCGGCCTCTCGCCTAGTGTTTTGTTCCACTCTTGCCGCCCTAGTTTCCGCCATATCGGTGTTATGTTCCCGGATTTTGCGTCCCTTACGCGGTTGGGTTATAATGGGAACCCCTTGATATATTGCCTTGATTAAAGCTTTTCCAGCAATGCCCAACCTTGGTTTTACCATTTGTCACCTAGCCTTTTCTGTCCCTTGGGTTCTGCAGACTCAAGGGTCATCTTATTTTACCCCCCCGGGCCAGTGCTCCTCTGAGTGTTGGTCCACCTGTCAGCTACCGGTGGTCACCAGGGGCAACTCTGGGCTGGCCTACCCGTACCTAGGACAATCTGAGTGTGCCCTGAGAAAGAGATATGTGCAGCTCCTATGGGATTTGTCGGCACATTCGGGCGGTGTTGCTGGTCTTGTTTTAACCTGTCGAAGTGTCTTGAGTTACCGAGATACCGAGTCTGATCGGAACGTCTTGGGAGGAGGTCTATTCCTTCGTTGACCGTGAGAGCTTGTCATGGGCTAAGTTGGGACTCCCCTGCAGGGATTCAACTTTCGAAAGCCGTGCCCGCGGTTATGGGCAGATGGGAATTTGTTAATGTCCGGTTGTAGATAACTTGAACCTTAATTAATTAAAATGAATCAATAGAGTGTGTTACCGTGATGGCCTCTTCTCGGCGCAGTCCAGGAAGTGGACACGGTGTTGGAGTAATGTTTGCGCAGGTTGCTCTCTAGTTTTCTCGCTCGTGCTTTGCCTCCTCTTCTTGCTCTCTTTTGCGAATAAGTTAGCCACCATACTTGCTAGTCGCTTGCTGCAGCTCCACTCATATTTTACCTTGCCTTACCTATAAGCTTAAATAGTCTTGATCGCGAGGGTGTGAGATTGCTGAGTCCCCGTGGCTCACAGATTACTATTACACCAGATGCAGGGCCTGATGACTCCGCTCCAGGAGACGCGTATGAGCTCAAGTGTGAGTTCGACGAAGACTCTCAACGATGCTATGTTTCCTTTCCCGACGATCAGTAGTGGTGCCCAGTTGGGGGTGATTGGGACCGTGTTGCATGTTGGGTTCTCTTTTATTCTGGCGCCGTTGTCGGGCCATGAGTGTTTGGATGATGTAATGTTATATATGTACTTGATTGACGTGGCGAGTGTAAGCCAACTATGTTATCTTCCCTTTCATTATTATATTACATGGGATGTTGTGAAGATTGCCTAACTTGCGACATATGCCTTCAATGTGATTATGTCTCTAAGACGTGCCTCGACACGTGGGAGCTATAGTCGCATCGAGGGTGTTACACTCGCGGCGCTCTATGATTTGTTCCCACCAAATGAGGACATAGTCTTGGAACTCAAGGGATGCCATTGCGATCTTCTTCTCTTCTTCATAATTGTGCAAACGGAATATCTTGTCAACTTTCAATGCCCATGAAAGGTATTCTTTGGGATCGTTGCTTCCGTTGAACTTGGGCATGGTGAACTTGAGCTTGCCGTAGCATTGCTCTTCATTGTGTTGGGGTCGGGGATGATGACGCCCATGTTGTAGATGATTGTCCAACTCGTGGTACTCTTGAAGCGGAGGGTTGTCAACCTCGTGTTGCTCTTGTCGTGGAGTATTCCCATTGTCGTCATGCTCTTGATGAACTTGATGGTCTTGGTGAGCTTGTGGAGGAGAGCGTCGAGCTTGAGGAGGAACTAGACGATGCCCGCGAGCTTGAAATCGTCGTTCGTGAATTTCTTCGCGAATTTCTTCCTCTTGTTCACGGGCTTGTCGGCCTCGGTCGGCAACAGCTCGACTCGCATCGTGTAGAGCTTGTTGCGCCTCAAGTCCTTGAGCGTCATGGAGTTGTTGTTCTTAACGTTGAGCCTCGGCATCTTGTGCATTCTGGTGTAGATGCGCGCGTTCTTCCTCTTGAAGTTGAGCCTCGGATACATAGAACGATTCACAAATCAACGGACAACTAAGGATGATACAAAAGGGTAATCGGTTCTTCTCCGTGAGGAGGTCTGATGTAGGGTGGAACCCTAGATGGCCGATCTTTCACGAAAGGAGCGGATCCCTACGAGGAACACGAAGAACAAGAGGGGGAAAACAAGGGGAAACACAAGAGAAACACTCAACCAACAAGAAATAGATCACACATGTGCTAGATCACCGAAACACAAACAGATACACGATGATCCAAGGTCAACAAAGGACAATACAAGTAAACGGTTCTTCTCCTAGAAGGAGGTCTTGATGGGGCCGCCCAAGAGCGGGGTCTTGAATCCAAGTTGATCTTCTCCGAAGAGGGGCCGCAGTCTCTCTCGAGGAGGAGATCGGTATGGATGAGCGAAGCTCTATCTCGATGTATGAGCTAAACCAACGCTAACCCTAGATAGGATGAATGGGGGGTCTATTTGTAGTCTAAGTGCAAAAAGGGGCGAAGTGAAGGGGTACATGGGCCTCGGGCCCGAATCTGGACACAGCCAAGTACCGGACGTCCGCTTGGGACCGGTCGTCCGGTGTCTCAGGAGCTGCCGGACATCCGGTGTCCTCCGGTCGTCCACTGGTTCTGCTCTATGATGGGGGTTGCAGACGTCTGGAGGCTCCGGACTTCCGCTGATGTTGGCTCGGGTGCTGGGGCGCCGGTCGTCCTGTCCAAACCGGACATCCGCTCGTTCGCTTCGGGTGCAGGGGCACCGGTCGTCCGGTCTGGGCCGGACGTCCGCAGGCTGGAGCTCGGTTGACGCTGCAGGCGCCGGACGTCCGGTCCCAGCCGGTCGTCCTGTGGCTGGGAAATTTCCTGCAGCCCTTCTTCTTCTCCGTCTTCTCGTCCATCTTCCTCTTCTTCTTGTCCTTGCTCCTTAGATTCTCCATTGCACCTGAGTATGCATAATGTATCCATATGAGGTAGTAGCCATGTTCCATGCGCATCGGAGTGGAATTGTGAGAGGAGAGATGTCACCTCGGTTTCAAGGGCTCTTGCACGTGATCGAGTCATGGGCCCGGTAGGCACTTGGTGAGACGATGGTAGGTCCATGGGGTGACCTTGGGATTCTCCGCATCAGCTCCCCTCCCTTGGGGAAGATCCGTCCTTGGATCAAAATCTTCATCACCATGGAAAGGAGAGAGATCTTTGACGTTGAAGATGTCGCTCACGTTGTACTTGTCGTGCGGGAGGTCGACCTTGTAAGCGTTGTCGTTGTAACGTGCAAGCACCTTGAAGGGTCCATCCACTCGTGGATGAAGCTTGGATTTGCGTTCTTGTGGGAAGCGGTCCTTGCGAAGGTGTAGCCACACTTGATCACCAATGTTGAAGACCATAGGTTGCTTGTTGAAGTTGAGCTTTGTCACGAGGCGTTGAACTTGGTGATCGATGGTGTTTCTTGTATCTTCATGCATCTTCTTGAGATGTGTCACACGCGCACTTGCATCCAAATTGATGCGCTCTTGTAGTGGTAGGGGAAGAATGTCCAATGGTGACAATGGGTTGAATCCGTAAACGACCTCGAAAGGCAACTTGCCAGTTGTTGAGTGTCTTGCTTGGTTGTAGGTGAACTCGGCGATAGGTAGGCACTCCTCCCACTCCTTGATGTTCCTCTTGATGAGTACTCGAAGTAAAGCAAAGAGTGTGCGGTTTGTCACCTCCGTTTGACCGTCGGTCTGAGGATGGTATGCCGTGGAGAAGAGTAGCTTGATTTCAAGCTTGGCGCATAGAGTCTTCCAAAAGTAGCTGAGGAACTTGACGTCGCGGTCCGAGACGATAGTCTTTGGTACTCCATGAAGGTGCCAGATTTCCCTACAAAACAAATTTGCAATATGTGAAGCATCGTCTATCTTGTTGCAAGGAATGAAATGAGCCATTTTGGAGAAACGGTCCACGACAACAAAAACGGAATCCTTTCCATTTCGAGTTCTAGGCAAACCAAGCACAAAGTCCATGCTAATATCTTCCCATGGTGGATATGGAATTGGAAGTGGGATATAGAGGCCATGATATTGGGCTTTAGACTTAGCTTTGCGACATGTAGAACAACAATTGGTGAAGCAATTGACGTCGCGATGCATCTTGGGCCAAAAGTAGTTCTTGGAGAGTGTAGCAAATGTTTTGTCACGTCCAAAGTGTCCCCTGAGTCCGCCTCCATGAGATTCCTGCAAAAGCAACAAACGAAAAGAGGACTCGGGGATGCAAAGTTTGTTAGCTCTCATAAGATATCCATCTTTGATGTAGTATCGATCCCAAGAAGTATGCATCAAACACTTGGCATAAGGTATGGCGAATGTAGCATCATGTTCATACAAGTCTTTGATATGCTCAAAACCAATGACATTCAACTCAAGGTTAGTGACAAGCATATATATACGGGAAAGCGCATCCCCCACAACATTTTCTTTATCCTTAATGTACTTGATGACATAAGGAAAAGACTCAGTAAATTCACTCCATTTAGCATGACGCTTGTTCAACTTAGTTTGACCCTTAAGGTATTTAAGTGTTTCATGGTCGGTATGCATGTTGAACTCATGTGGGCGAAGGTAATGTTCCCATTCATGCAAAACTCGCACTAAAGCATATAGCTCTTTGTGATAGATGGGGTAATTGAGTTGCGCGCCGGATAATTTCTCACTAAAGTAAGCTATGGGGCACTTCTCTTGCGTTAACACACCTCCTATGCCATTACCGCTAGCATCGCAATGAATCTCAAAAGGTTTGTCGAAGTTGGGTAATGCAAGCACGGGAGCATGAGTAAGAAAATTCTTAAGCTCATTGAAAGCAATATCTTGAGATGGTCCCCAAACAAAAGGCGCGTTCTTCTTGCTCAAAGCATGCAAAGGTGAAGCAATGGTGCTAAAATCCTTCACAAATCAACGGTAGAAACCGGCTAAACCAAGAAAACTACGCACTTGTTGCAAATTGGTTGGTTGGGGCCAAGTTTTAATAGCATTGATCTTAGATTCATCAACATGAACACCCTTAGAAGAGACCACAAAACCCAAGAAAACGAGCTTATCAACACCAAATAGGCATTTCTCCATATTAGCATAGAGACGCTCTTTTCTAAGAGTTTGCAAAACGGTGCGGACATGGATGACATGTTCGTGGATAGATTTGCTAAACACAAGAATGTCATCGAAGTAAACCACAACAAATATACCAATGTAAGGGCAAAAGACATGATTCATAAGGCGCATAAACGTGCCCGGTGCTTTCGAAAGACCCATAGGCATGACTAACCACTCATACAAACAAAACTTGGTTTTGAAGGCGGTTTTCCATTCATCACCCTCTTGTATGCGGATTTGATTGTAACCACTCTTAAGAGCAATTTTGGAAAATATAGTGGCACCACTAAGTTCATCAAGCATATCATCAAGGCGTGGAATGGGGTACCTATATCTAACGGTGATAGCATTGATAGGTCTACAATCGGAGCACATGCGAAAGCTACCGTCACGTTTTGGCACAAGAATGACCGGTACGGCGCAAGGACTCAAACTTTCACGCACATGACCATGGTATATGAGATGCTTTACTTGCCTTTGTATTTCTTTGGTTTCTTCGGGGTTGACGCGGTATGGAGCTTTGTTGGGAAGTGGCGCTCCGGGGATGAGATCAATTCGGTGCTCAATGCCTCGTAGTGGAGGTAGACTCGGAGGTAGCTCATCGGGGAAAACATCTTGGAATTCCTGCAAGAGAGAAGATAACATCAAAGGTAGATCGTGAGAGTTGTTAGTTTTTGTGACCTCGTCCTTGCACAATAGGACATAATGTAGGACACTTGATGGGTTCTCACACACTTCTCTCATCTCATGTTTGGTGGCAAAGAGAACTAGGTTTTTCTTGTCGCTCATCGTGGAGTCACTCAATTTGGGCTTGTGGCGCTCACTCTCTTTTTGGTGGATCGCACTCTCACTATTTTCTCCATGATGGGTGGCTTTCTTGTCGGCTATCACTTGGCTTGGAGACATAGGACGTAGCACGAACTCTTTCCCTTTCATCTTGAAGCTATAGTGATTTGTACGCCCATTGTGAATGACACCTCGGTAAAATTGCCATGGCCGTCCAAGGAGGAGGTGGCAAACGGTCATCGGAAGGACATCACATTCCAATGTGTCTTCATAGGCACCGATCTTGAAAGAGACTTGTACTCTATGCTCGACTAGTATGGTGCCGGTGTCGCTTAGCCATTGAACCTTTGTCAGGACCCCGACTCAATGCCACATCGATCTAGCATGTAACACCTCATATCACTTTGCGGCCTCATGCACGGTATTCCCACGGGTGTCGCCTTACCTTTACCCGGGACCGTTTGCGCCTTTTGGCACACGTATATGACAGTGTCGCTAGCATGCATATGACAAGGAGCCCGGGCTGACATGGCTAGTCGTAAACCCAAAGTGGCACAAACTTACAGGGACAGGCATCCATGACCCAGCATCGAACGTGTCGGTCATCAGCGAGTGAATCCAGGCTGTAGCACTGGGCTAGCAGGACTCCGGTGAACCGGGCTGTAGCGGGCTAACAGGACTCCGGTATTCATCGCGTGACATTTCCCCGAAGGGACAGACACAGGAACGAAGAAGGACACATGCCGGCCAGCCTAAGTGTTCCGGAGCAGTAGCAAGCTACCATGGCTCGGTGGAAACACTAGGAGGCATTTCCCGGTAAGAGAGGCTACTAAAGATAAACAACTAGATAGTCAGATCCCACACATACCAAGCATTTCAATAACATACACACAATATGCTCGATATGTGCAATACAACATGGCATCACAAAATGACTCTACGACTCAAGTAGTTTATTCAATAGGCTCCGAGGAGCGAGATATTACAAACATGGGTCTCATGACCCAACAATCAGAGCATACAAGTCAAAACACATGCGGAAGCTTAACATGTCTGAGTACAGACAACTATAAATGAAAAGGCTGAAAGGCCTGACTATCTACCAGATCCTGCCGAGGGCACAAGATCGTAGCTGAGGTAACAAGCTAAACGTCGAAGTCCAAGCGGAACTACTAGTGAGACTGAAGTCTCTCTACAAAACATAAAATAGGCAAATGTGAGTACAAATGTACCCAGCAAGACTTACATCAGAGCTAACTACATATGCGTCATTATCAACTAAGGGGATGGTGGGGTTTAACTGCAGCAAGCCAGCTTTGACACGGTGGCTATCCTGAACTACGACTGCAAGTAACTCTTTTGAGGTGGCGCACACGAGTCCACATATTCACCATATCAATACACCACTATGGATCCGCTCCCGTCTCCCTACGAGAACGCCATCCATAGCACTCACGCTTATCTTGCGTATTTTAGAGTATCCACTTTCACTTGTCTATGAACTGTACAAGGGGTCCAAGTTTCCATATCCAAGGAATCCGGCTATTCGAATAGATAATAATAACCCTGCAGGAGTGTACTTCTTCACACACGCTCTCGCCACTTACCGCCCTGTACACGTCATGTACCTCGGCAACCTTCAAGCAGAAGCCGGGCGAGGGAGTCGACCACGACCTGACTAACCGAACAAGTCTCTAGTCCAGGTTTATCGCCTATTCGGGTTCCATCCGCAAGGAGATCCGGCCGGGGTGTCGCTCATGGCCCCTAACGATGTGAGCAGGGTTCCCAAGCCCACCATCCGGGTGCTACTTGGTACACCGGGCCACTGTGCCTAGTCTGTCCCAAGCCCACCTGTACCGGGTGCCACTTGGTAGACTACTAACACTACCTACAAACACCAGAAACTAGTTGCAACTCCTGGACAGAGATCAAGTTGATTAATAAGTCGAGAGAGCTTGGAGCACCCGGAGCTCAATGTGTGGTAGTAACTGATCATGGATCACAAACACAGAACTCTGTTCCTAAGGACAGCTGCAATGAGACAACCCACCATGTACTCCTACATGGCCTCTCACCGCTACCTTTACCAAATCGTGTTCACACACCTAGCTCACACACAGTAGGACATGTTCACACGCCTCTGATTCATCCCCGATGAATCAGAACTAACTCAACTCTAAGCAGTAGCAGGCATGACAAACAAGCATGAATGAGTAGGCACATCAGGGCTCAAACAACTCCTACTCATGCTAGTGGGTTTCATCTATTTACTGTGGCAATGACAGGTCATGCAAAGGATAAAGGGGTTCAGCTACCGCAGCAAGTAACAAATATGTCGTTGTTGTTCTAATGCAGTAAAAGAGAGCAGGAGCGGGAGAGTGGGATTTTATCGGAATGAACAAGGGGGTTTTGCTTTCCTGGCACTTCTGAAGATAACATTGAGTCTTCATCAGTGTCAACGATCACATCATCGGTATCACGTCTATCGAGAGGGGACAAATACCGACAAACAAGAAAGAACACAATTAATGCAATGCACAATATGATGCATGCTCATGACATGGCAATATGAATGTGTTTTGGGCTAATGCACCTAGCTATGTTTTAAATGAAGTTGGTTTGAATACATGATTCAAATTCCAACTCCATATATGATTATTTAAATGCCCTTTATTTGTTTTGTCCAAAACAGAGGACAAACATTGTTCAAACATGCATTAAAATGGTACAGATGGATTCCTTGAATTTTTCTGATAATTTTTCATATATATATTATTTAATTTGGAGTTACGGTTGAATTTCTATGAATTTTAGAAGTTTATACAATTTTCTGGAATTTTCTGAATTATTTTAAATCCAAAAAGAATTAATTGCGTCAGCCTGACGCCAGCATGATGTCAGCGAGTCAACGGCCAGGTCCAGGTCAAACCTGACGTGCGTGGTCCACATGTCAGTGACACAGGAACTAATCCCGGTCAAACCCAGCGCTGACTGGGGTTTGACCAGGGGTGGGGCCCACTATCAGTGGTTGTATGTTGTTAACTAGCTGGGTTAGCTCCTAATGACGGAGCCACGTCAGCTCCCGCCGGAGTTTCGCCGGCGACGACCATGGCCGACGACGGAGATGCAACGTGTGCTCGCTACGGAGCACCATTCGACGCGTGGTTTGCTCCTACGGGTAGCTGAAGATGCGCCGCATCCAACTGGGCAAGCGGCAGCGGCTGCGGTGGCCGGAGCTCGCCGGGAACGAGCTCGCGCCGGCGGCCGGAGCTACGGGTGGGTGCGGGGTTGGCGCTGCGGCTTGCAAACGAGCCGGCTGTCACGCTAGTTCTGCTCTACGGAATGTTGCGAGCGCAACGGGCGCACGCACGGGACCAAAAGGTCACCGAGACTTCGCCGGCGACGAGCGCGGGCGGCGGCGGGTTTCGGTCATTGGCAAGGCGGCAACTACGGCGTGCAAACGAAAGAACGGAAAGGGGGAGAAGGAAGAGGAGCTCACGGGGAGTTGGCCGGTGCAGACGATGGGGCCGGGGAAGCGTCGGTGGTGGCGAATCGACGGTGAAGATCCTCGGTGGCCGGCGAGGGGGAAAACGTCGGGGGCGGCATTCCGGGGCTCTTCTGGTCGCGTGAGACGACGAGGAGGACGAGGGAGGACCGGCGGAGCTCGAGGGCGTGTCGGAGAGGCTTCGGGATGCCTGCGGCCGCGCGAGCGCTGGTCGGCGGCGACGGGCTCCGTTCGGTCGCGGGAGGGAGAGGGAGCAGAGGGGGATAGGGACGGAGGGAAGGAGCGAGGAGACTGAGAGAGGGAGCCAGGGGCTGCGTGGCGTCGCGGGAGGCGACTAGGGGAGGAGGAGGCAGCCAGGCAGGGAGGAGGTGGCCGGGGCGCGTGGCCGCACGTGCCGGGCGCGTGCCCGTCCTCCTGGCAGGGAGGAAGACGACACGGGGAGCTGGCGGTGGTGGGCTGGGCCAGGCCTTAGCCACAGTGCCGGTCCAGGTGGGCTGAGAGGTGGGCGCCAGGTAGTCCTCTCCTCTTTCTATTTCTCTTTTTATTTATCTATTTTGTTCCGTATTGTTTTAGTTTAGTAAAATACTAAACCATTTTATAAAATCCTGAAAATAGTTATGTGGCTAGAACTAAAATATACCAAACCACATAAAATGTTCCAGTAATTATTGGACATATATTATTTATATATCAAATATATATCCAATGCAAATAGTTATTGAATTAATTCAAAGGCCCAAAATAAATGTTTCAGGCACTCCAAAAATATTGGTTTGCATTTTATTCTTGCCAATATTTTTCAAAGCTGAAAAGGGACATTTCCTTGGAAACATTTGAAGCAATTTTTAATGTTGATCATCATTTTTTTTAAATGACTTCTGAGGCTCTCCAATTCCCCAATTCAAATTTAAAGAAATTTAGACATGATGCATGACTGCAATGCCACTAGTTACAAGCAAGCTCTAGGGCTGTGACAACTCACCCCCACTAAACAAAAATCTCGTCCCGAGATTCAAGCATAGGGTAAGATGAAGGGGAAACGCAACTAGTATAATCTTCACGATCCAGGGTGCATTCCATAAGAGTGTTGATTTGATCACCATCATTGTCTTGTCGTCTTGCTCTGAGAATTCCAGCCAACATGACAACGAGAGGAGGAGACTCTAGAAGGATCAATCTTCTCGAAGATCAAACAACTTAGGATCAATGCAAGGAATGAGACATAGCAACATCACTCGAGCTGAGACACAAAACACACACCTAGAGGGATGGAGTGAGACAGATGACGAGGGTTCGCTAAGTAGACAACAATTCCACACCTAAGAAGGTGGTAAACGATTGTCAACGTAGCGAGGAGTTGAGTTGCCATGATACCACGACGAAACATCCTGGAGGAGGGTGATTCGTAGATTATTACCTTAAGTGGCAAAAAGAATTACCTTTGATATAGAGATCATTGAGACTCTCTATATCAGCCTAAGGCAAATCACAACAATCGATTGGCGGGGGTCGGTAGAATGGCATACTCGGACTTGGATGATGTGGATTACCTTGTTGAAGACAACGTAATGGATGAATTTCCTTATCACCGGAAATGGAAGAGACCCGTGGTAGAATGGCACATTGGTGGTGCAAGCTGGGAACAGAATGCAAATGCTGGGAATGATTCTGGTAACTGGGGAAGAACCCAGCAATAGAGAGTGAATTCACTATTTGAAAAGGTCATAGCATTGTCGAGGAAACTGAGAGCAAACCCAGTTAGTGCTGATGATAACACCTAGCGCTTGTGCGTGCTCTCAAGAACTTGAGCATTTCCACAATCATCAAGGTTTTATCAACATCCGTGTCAAGGGTGCTGACAACACAACATACTACCATGATGGCTAATGATGGATGATGCAGATGCAAAGGAAGATAACACTTTCTCAGATTTCACCTTAGCGAGGCCAAGGAAGCAAAATCTGGATGATCGACCGAGAGACATTTAGCACTCCGCTTCTAATGTTCTCCTTGATGTGCTAGTGTATCCCATTCATAGATATGGTTTGATAACTAGAACATCAAGTAAAAGGTCGGACTTCGGAAGCTCAAGAATCCATAAGGAGTAACTTATTGGAGTAAAACACTACGAAATCCTTATGGGAAGGTGGCCAACTTCTTCAATCAAGATACTACAATAATAGGTCCTTCAGCTGGGTGGTGCTGGCCACGACATCCACTTTACCAGTTATCGAGGGACCAATATTATAGTTCTTGGGAAATGTTCCAACCATCATATCTGCCTGAGATTCAGATCTGGTTGGTGTCAGGATATTCCAGATTCATCGCGTCTAGGAAGAAAAAATGAAAGTTTGCAACACAATTCGACGAGATAACGTTGCGAGATTCTCGGGAAATGAACTACGATAGCAAGCTCCAAACATGAGCTGGTTCTGCTACACACATGTGAACACGCTGTCCCAGACAAACATGATCACATGGTAGTCTTACAATAAAACACTACCGAGTTCTGGTAGGGAACCATCATCGGGGATATTAGAGTCTTGTGCATTACCATGGATTAACACTTAACTCCTTTCCCTAAACAAATCAGTCAGTGGCTTGGGGTGCTACGGAACACACATGGAGTGGAGGTAATTAATCTACCAAACCATAGTATACTTTGCACATGCATGACTGACTTGGGACGATTCCAGAGGAAACAAAACAAACCTTTCTCAAACCCACGGCGGCCACTTGCACCAAATGCACATGAATTAGAGGAAGTCACTTCTTCCATCCAAGCATAGGCTTCATGAACGGAACACGAAGGCATTGCTTACAAAGTTTCCAACACTAGGTTGATGTTCAACATGATTCATGGGGGAGACAAAATGCTGCTGATGGGCTCAACAACAACTCATCGGAATTTCCATATCACTAGACTTCCACCATCATGTGAACACAGTGGTAGTATTGGTCAGACCCGAAAGATATAATGGTGTATGCTCGAGGAACAACCATGAGTAAGACATCATTACGAATATCGTTGGTACTGATTTGATTGACGATAGCCCACACTCAAATCAAAGGATTGATAAGACAATAGGTCCAGCAACTGATCACAGGGACCAATCGATGAAGATATCATCTTTCTTTAACACACACTGCATAAGAATATCCCTTTGGAACGAACTAAGTCAGGCAAGCTTTTATCTTCCAACTCTCCAAGTTGTTGTCTAGCTTAACCAACTAGCTCAGGGATATCCAACACAGATTCTTGGAGAAAGGGTGGTTCACAAGAAACCAACTTGATCACGAGCTCAACATAGCAGTCAAGAAACAACCCGGTAACACTTCCAAGAAGATATTTGGAAAGTCACAAACCACCGATATGTTACTAGGCTCGAGAACAATCTTGCTTTTCAGGGCAAGATGATATGATCAAATGAGCGAGGACTTGACAAAATCCTAACTTATCAACCAAAGAGTGCACCAGGAAATAAGGACTAGGTAGCACAATCTATCTTAGAATTGTGATTCAATAACCAACATGCCAAGAATGAGAATATTGTCCATTTAGCTACCAAGCAACAAGGTTGCTATGAGTATTGATTTCACACATCACGATTCACTTGTCAGCGTTCCGGTTATAATAACACGGGAACCGAGAAATGAATAATGATGGAGAGAGTATCACTGTATCAAGAGTTCATAGGATGGTGTGCAATTCCCATGATATTCTTGATATAAAGATGGTAATACTCCAAGGTAGAACAGAACAAAAGTTGGATTAGCAACTTGATCTGCAGAGTACAACTGCTTTGACCCAATCCTAGATATGGATGAGGTACTGGAGTTCATTTCTCCTAGTCATTCTGGGATAGAATGGCTTGACAGACCACAAGAGTAATAGGCATCGATGAACAAATGCACACATAATCTTGACTATCAATTGATAGACGAGGGTCAGAAGACAACTAAAGAGGGACAACTCAAAGGAACATATGATTTTCTGAGTTGTGGATGCATGGTTTAGCATGTCGAACGAAGTTCAACATATTTCTTCCGGATAACCCATGCAGAAAGGTAGAACTGGCAGAGCCACAATATATAATGGAGAACTCATCAAGAGCACTCTGGTTGTGATCGTTCAGTTCAACGAGGAACTTCTGCCATAAGTAGTTAATGGTATTTGGAAGAAGAAGATACCACGGACTTCAAGGACTATCGCAAAGGTTACTAGTAACCTAAGGGAGCTAGCAATTACTATCAACATGAAGTAAGTAGAGTGAATCTCGGGTTCAAAACCCAGGGGTAGAATACCTACTACTAAGTAGCATCACGGAATGCTTTCGAGAATAAAGACCAGAATCATCACACTAGGACACAAATCATGGCTAGACCACTAGATGATCCCCTGAGACACCTAGGGTCATAATAATAACTCCCACATAAATGTCTAGGCAATAGAATACCTCAACCCAACAATTAGTGTGATTGAGCTGGCATAAAGGAACAACGAAACCAGAGGGAAAGGATTTTGCAAATGCATCAAACTCTTTGGAAACCTGGGATGACTCGGACAGCATAACGGCTGTAAAAGCTCAAAAAGATTTGGGACAATCACAAAAATGGTGGGATAACCACTCAGAAGCACAAAATCAAGGTTTCGAGATCATCAGAGACATACCGAAGTAGTAGAAACTGAACTCAAGCTTAAATCCAACAATCTTATAAGTCTACGGATTAATAACACGTGATCCTGATAGAAAGAAGAAAAAGCCTAGTTCCTTAACCCCGTAGGAAAGATAAGATGACTCAGATCAGAAGGTCATAAGGTATAAGGAGTAAAAAGAGCATTACGTTCCATCCCACAATCAATTCCCTTATATAACTAAAGAATTTCTAGATTCAACTTCGACCAGTTTGGCTTGGTAATCCTACAGGCAGTCAAGCTCTGATACCAACGCTGTCAGGACCCCGACTCAATGCCACATCGATCTAGCATGTAACACCTCATATCACTTTGCGGCCTCACGCACGGTATTCCCACGGGTGTCGCCTTACCTTTACCCGGGACCGTTTGCGCCTTTTGGCACACGTATATGACAGTGTCGCTAGCATCCATGTGATAAGGAGCCCAGGCTGACATGGCTAGTCGTAAACCCAAAGTGGCACAAACATACAGGGACAGGCATCCATGACCCAGCATCGAACGTGTCGGTCATCAGCGAGTGAATCCAGGCTGTAGCACTGGGCTAGCAGGACTCCGGTGAACCGGGCTGTAGCGGGCTAACAGGACTCCGGTATTCATCGCGTGACATTTCCCCGAAGGGACAGACACAGGAACGAAGAAGGACACATGCCGGCCAGCCTAAGTGTTCCGGAGCAGTAGCAAGCTACCATGGCTCGGTGGAAACACTAGGAGACATTTCCCGGTAAGAGAGGCTACTAAAGATAAACAACTAGATAGTCAGATCCCACACATACCAAGCATTTCAATAACATACACACAATATGCTCGATATGTGCAATACAACATGGCATCACAAAATGACTCTACGACTCAAGTAGTTTATTCAATAGGCTCCGAGGAGCGAGATATTACAAACATGGGTCTCATGACCCAACAATCAGAGCATACAAGTCAAAACACATGCGGAAGCTTAACATGTCTGAGTACAGACAACTATAAATGAAAAGGCTGAAAGGCCTGACTATCTACCAGATCCTGCCGAGGGCACAAGATCGTAGCTGAGGTAACATGCTAAACATCGAAGTCCAAGCGGAACTACTAGTGAGACTGAAGTCTCTCTGCAAAACATAAAATAGGCAAACGTGAGTACAAATGTACCCAGCAAGACTTACATCAGAGCTAACTACATATGCATCATTATCAACCAAGGGGATGGTGGGGTTTAACTGCAGCAAGCCAGCTTTGACACGGTGGCTATCCTGAACTACGACTGCAAGTAACTCTTTTGAGGTGGCGCACACGAGTCCACATATTCACCATATCAATACACCACTATGGATCCGCTCCCGTCTCCCTACGAGAACGCCATCCATAGCACTCACGCTTATCTTGCGTATTTTAGAGTATCCACTTTCACTTGTCTATGAACTGTACAAGGGGTCCAAGTTTCCATATCCGAGGAATACGGCTATTCGAATAGATAATAATAACCCTGCAGGGGTGTACTTCTTCACACACGCTCTCGCCACTTACCGCCCTGTACACGTCATGTACCTCGGCAACCTTCAAGCAGAAGCCGGGCGAGGGAGTCGGCCACGACCTGACTAACCGAACAAGTCTCTAGTCCAGGTTTATCGCCTATTCGGGTTCCATCCGCAAGGAGATCCGGCCGGGGTGTCGCTCACAGCCCCTAACGATGTGAGCAGGGTTCCCAAGCCCACCATCCGGGTGCTACTTGGTACACCGGGCCACTGTGCCTAGTCTGTCCCAAGCCCACCTGTACCGGGTGCCACTTGGTAGACTACTAACACTACCTACAAACACCAGAAACTAGTTGCAACTCCTGGACAGAGATCAAGTTGATTAATAAGTCGAGAGAGCTTGGAGCGCCCGGAGCTCAATGTGTGGTAGTAACTGATCATGGATCGCAAACACAGAACTCAGTTCCTAAGGACGGCTGCAATGAGACAACCCACCATGTACTCCTACATGGCCTCTCACCGCTACCTTTACCAAATCGTGTTCACACACCTAGCTCACACACAGTAGGACATGTTCACACGCCTCTGATTCATCCCCGATGAATCAGAACTAACTCAACTCTAAGCAGTAACAGGCATGACAAACAAGCATGAATGAGTAGGCACATCAGGGCTCAAACAACTCCTACTCATGCTAGTGGGTTTCATCTATTTACTGTGGCAATGACAGGTCATGCAAAGGATAAAGGGGTTCAGCTACCGCAGCAAGTAACATATATGTCGTTGTTGTCCTAATGCAGTAAAAGAGAGCAGGAGCGGGAGAGTGGGATTTTATCGGAATGAACAAGGGGGTTTTGCTTGCCTGGCACTTCTGAAGATAACATTGAGTCTTCATCAGTGTCAACGATCACATCATCGGTATCACGTCTATCGAGAGGGGACAAATACCGACAAACAAGAAAGAACACAATTAATGCAATGCACAATATGATGCATGCTCATGACATGGCAATATGAATGTGTTTTGGGCTAATGCACCTAGCTATGTTTTAAATGAAGTTGGTTTGAATACATGATTCAAATTCCAACTGCATATATGATTATTTAAATGCCCTTTATTTGTTTTGTCCAAAACAGAGGACAAACATTGTTCAAACATGCATGAAAATGGTACAGATGGATTCCTTGAATTTTTCTGATAATTTTTCATATATATATATTATTTAATTTGGAGTTACGGTTGAATTTCTATGAATTTTAGAAGTTTATACAATTTTCTGGAATTTTCTGAATTATTTTAAATCCAAAAAGAATTAATTGCGTCAGCCTGACGCCAGCATGATGTCAGCGAGTCAACGGCCAGGTCCAGGTCAAACCTGACGTGCGGGGTCCACATGTCAGTGACACAGGAACTAATCCCGGTCAAACCCAGCGCTGACTGGGGTTTGACCAGGGGTGGGGCCCACTGTCAGTGGTTGTAGGTTGTTAACTAGCTGGGTTAGCTCCTAATGACGGAGCCACGTCAGCTCTCGCCGGAGTTTCGCCGGCGACGACCATGGCCGACGACGGAGATGCAACATGTGCTCGCTACGGAGCACCATTCGACGCGTGGTTTGCTCCTACGGGTAGCTGAAGATGCGCCGCATCCAACTGGGCGAGCGGCAGCGGCTGCGGTGGCCGGAGCTCGCCGGGAACGAGCTCGCGACGGCGGCCGGAGCTACGGGTGGGTGCGGGGTTGGTGCTGCGGCTTGCAAACGAGCCGGCTGTCATGCTAGTTCTGCTCTACGGAATGTTGCGAGTGCAACGGGCGCACGCACGGGACCAAAAGGTCACCGAGACTTCGCCGGCGACGAGCGCGGGCGGCGGCGGGTTTCGGTCGTTGGCAAGGCGGCAACTACGGCGTGCAAACGAGAGAACGGAAAGGGGGAGAAGGAAGAGGAGCTCACGGGGAGTTGGCCGGTGCAGACGACGGGGCCGGTGAAGCGTCGATGGTGGCGAATCGACGGTGAAGATCCTCGGCGGCCGGCGAGGGGGAAAACATCGGGGGCGGCGTTCCGGGGCTCTTCTGGTCGCGTGAGACGACGAGGAGGACGAGGGAGGACCGGCGGAGCTCGAGGGCGTGTCGGAGAGGCTTCGGGATGGCTGCGGCCGCGTGAGCGCTGGTCGGCGGCGACGGGCTCCGTTCGGTCGCGGGAGGGAGAGGGAGCAGAGAGGGATAGGGACGGAGGGAAGGAGCGAGGAGAGTGAGAGAGGGAGCCAGGGGCTGCATGGCGTCGCGGGAGGCGACCAGGGGAGGAGGAGGCAGCCAGGCAGGGAGGAGGTGGCCGGGGCGCGTGGCCGCGCGCGCCGGGTGCGTGCCCGTCCTCCTGGCAGGGAGGAAGACGACACGGGGAGGTGGCGGGGGTGGGCTAGGCCAGGCCTCAGCCACACTGCCGGGCCAGGTGGGCTGAGAGGTGAGCGCCAGGTAGTCCTCTGCTCTTTCTATTTCTCTTTTTATTTATCTATTTTGTTCCATGTTGTTTTAGTTTAGTAAAATACTAAACCATTTTATAAAATCCTGAAAATAGTTATGTGGCTAGAACTAAAATATACCAAACCACATAAAATGGTCCAGTAATTATTGGACATATATTATTTATATATCAAATATATATCCAATGCAAATAGTTATTGAATTAATTCAAAGGCCCAAAATAAATGTTTCAGTCACTCCAAAAATATTGGTTTGCATTTTATTCTTGCCAATATTTTTCAAAGCTGAAAAGGAACATTTCCTTGGAAACATTTGAAGCAATTTTTAATGTTGATCATCATTTTTTTAAATGACTTCTGAGGCTCTCCAATTCCCCAATTCAAATTTAAAGAAATTTAGACATGATGCATGACTGCAATGCCACTAGTTACAAGCAAGCTCTAGGGCTGTGACAACCTTGTAGGGGTGAGGGTGCTTCATCTTAACCAATTGGAGCTTGGAGCATAGTTCTTCACGTGCTAAGTTGTGGCAACTCCCTCCATCGATGATGACCTTGACGGATCGTCCATTGATGCCGGCCTTTGTGTGGAATATGGTGCATCTTTTGTCTTCTTCTTGTTGATGTTGGAGAGTCAAGACTTTTGAGACAACAAGTGCGGGACTTGAGTCTTCATCACAAAAGACTTGTTCTTCTTCATTGTTCACTTGTCGGTGCATGGCCACTTGCTCAAGGGCTTCCATTTCTCCTTCGCTCATGGAATCATAAGTGCCATCATCGTTGAAGATCATTGTGTGTTTGTTGGTGCACTCAAAGGACATATGGCCTCGGCCGCCGCATGTGAAGCATTTGATAGAACTTGTTTTGATGGTCTCATCGGGTGGAGTAGATGATGATGGAGCTTTCTTGAAGTTTCTTGTAGTAGGAAGATGACTTGAGCTTGTCGAAGCTTTCTTGTAACTTGACTTGTTGCTGTTGCTTGTAGAAGGCTTGGTTCAGGTAGAAGGTGTTGGAGTCATCGAAGCTTGATTGTTGGAGAGGCCATAGGACTTGGATGAGAACTTGGAATACTTGTAGTCATCTTGTACTTGCCATTCCACTTTGCTAGCTTGATGCACTAGTTCGATGAGGTTCGAGGATGGTTGGAAGTCGGCAATCTTCTTGATAGGATGATTGAGTCCATTCAAGAACCTTGCGATAGTTTGCTCATCATCTTCTTTGACATTGGCTCGCATCATGGCAATCTCCATTTCCTTGTAGTACTCTTCAACGCTCTTGATTCCTTGCTTGAGTTGTTGGAGTTTCTTGAAGAGGTCGCGGTTGTAGTAGGTAGGCACGAAGCGTGCTCTCATGACATCCTTCATTTGTGCCCAAGTAGTGATGGGTGGATCACCTCTTGCCTCGCGGTGCTCAATGACTTGTTC
This sequence comes from Triticum dicoccoides, assembly GCF_002162155.2. Classification (NCBI taxonomy): domain Eukaryota; kingdom Viridiplantae; phylum Streptophyta; class Magnoliopsida; order Poales; family Poaceae; genus Triticum; species Triticum dicoccoides. The sequence continues at coordinate 183,575,731 of NC_041380.1, read as the reverse complement.
CCACCAAATGAGGACATAATCTTGTAACTCAACGGATGCCATCGCGATCTTCTTCTCTTCTTAATAATTGTGCAAATGGAAGATCTTGTCAACTTTCAATGCCCATGAAAGGTATTCTTCGGGATCGTTGCTTCCATTGAACTTGGGCATGGTGAACTTGAGCTTGCCGTAGCATTGCTCTTCATTGTGTTGGGGTCGGGGATGATGACGCCCATGTTGTAGATGATTGTCCAACTCATGGTACTCTTGACGCGGAGGGTAGTCAACCTCGTGTTGCTCTTGCCGCGGAGGATTCCTACTATTTTCATGCTCTTGGTGAACTTGAGGAGGAGCTTGTCTATCTTGACGAGGCGCTTGTCTATCTTGACGAGGAGATTGTTGACGCACACGTCTTTGATGAATTATTTCTTGAGCTTCATCGCAAAGTGCTTCTTGATGTAGTCGAGCTTGTCGGCCTCGGTCGGCTACGGCACGACTTGATTCATGAAGGGCACGTTGCGCTTCAAGTGCTTGATCTTCATGTAGTTGTTGTTCTTGGCGTTCCGCCTCGGCGTCTTGTGCATCTTGATGTTGTCGCGCTCGCTCCTCTAGTTCGTGTTGACGTTGGCGATGCCGTTCTCGGGTTAGCGCAAAGGCTTGTTCGGCTTGACGTCGTCGATGTTCTTGCGAGTCGGTGTCTCGAAGTGGATTGAGGTTTGCTTGACGCTCGTTGCGCGCGGCTCGTCGAAGAGTGTTCGATGTCGGTGTACTCGAACCGGAGATGGTGTCGTCGGAGTGTTGACTTGAACGGCTCCTTCTTGAAGTGGAAGAAGAGCGGTTAAGCAACAAAGCGCGGATCTCGTCCATCCTTGCGTCATTCTCTTGCTTGTGATCGTCGAGCTTGTTGTCAAAGTAGTCCCTTGTACGTTGCTCGGAAAGTCGTAAGTCAGCGGCAAGGTTGTCGATGCGTTCACTCATAGCTTGTTGCTCTTGATGCAAAGCACGTTGTGCACCAAAGAGGTGACTCTTGGTGACGAAGGAGTTCATGTCGTCGTCTTGCTCCATGAAGAGTGGGTTGGTAGAAGTAGTTGGCCTATCCATCATTCCAATACAAGTGTGAGTGGAAGAAAGGGAAGAACCAATATCAAATGCACCTTGACCGATGTTGACAATGGATCAAAGATGACTCCAATGTGTAACAAGGAAATATCACAATTGGTACCAATTCTTGTCGGTTCTCACACCTACACAAGTAAAAGCTTTTGGTGGAGCTTGGTTAGGATGGTGGCACAATTTTGATTGTGAATGTAAGCAAGTTTCAAGAATGTTGGAAAAGATTCGCAAGATGCAATGTAACAAGTAGACCAAGCATATATGGTACACGGAAACACACACGCAAAAAGATAAGTGTTGAGCAACCAAGGGTGAGCCAAAATGTGGAATCCACAAAAATGCTCTTGTTGCACAACACTAGAGAGACGCTAGAACGATTGCACGATAGGCAGATACAAGAACTTGCGCACAATCTACTTAGCAAAAATGCAACGGCTTCTATCCCAAATATGTTTTATGCAAGGTGTTGCTATGATATGATCCAAGATGATCGAGTATGACAATCTTAATGTTGTATGATGCTATGGTTCTTGCTTAAAAGCTCTTTGCTTATCTTTCCTCTTTGCTTAAAAGCTTGGTTGGCTCTTTGATGTTTGAGCTCTTTTCTTATGCGACGCTTGATGAACCAAGATAGCAAGTGAGTATGCGATGATAACTTTGTGACACAAGAGATGATAACAATATAATCAAAAAAATTGCATGTATGTATGCTATGGGGAAGTATGATCACTAAAGTGCACAAGTCTCGTTGCCGGCAATACTCAATGGCTATTCTCGATGGGTAAGCAGCGCAAAGGAGTCAGACGATGATGGCTAACAATGTGATGGCAAGAATGATATGTCCAATACCAAGATGAGGTTACCGGTCTTGCTTCCGGTATGGTGTCAAAATGGTGGCACGAATACCAAGTCGTAGTCGAGGTGGTCGTTGTTGATGACCGGTGTTGATGACGCGTCCGTGGCGAAAATGAGCAGCGGTTGTGTCGATGTCGAACCGTACCTAGATAGCCGAAACACAAAAGGATACGGTACCGCAACTCAAATTCTCAAAACCAAAGGCGACCAAAATCGTCGGAGTAGGTGGCGGTTAGGTGGTGGTGTGGGTAGGGATATTGGGACAATTTTGCGGAAGTTGGAGGTGGCATAGCGGATGATGTGGAAGTAGGGGTCGTCCGGGCGCGAATGAATGTCCGGTCGCCGGTCGTCCGGTAACATCGGACGTCTGGTGCTTCCTGGGTCGCCGGACATCCGGTGATGTGACGGTCGTCCGGTGGTCTGGGTGAACGCGAGGTTTTAGATCCGGGAGGTGATTTTGGGGGGAATCTGGGGGATTTGGGAGGGATTTCGAGGTGGAGATGGTGGGGGAAGGCTAGATCTACTTGCAACGCAACAAATTCACGGATCAAAACCAACAAAACATCATCAAAACTCACAAAACACAAGAAAAATTTTTGGGGCTATTTTTGTGGGGATTTTCGGATTAGGACGAAAAACAACAAAATCAAGCTAGAAAAACAAAGAGGGGGCTCCGAAATCGTGATCAACCTTGCTCATGATACCAAGATGATGTAGGGTGGAACCCTAGATGGCCGATCTTTCATGTAAGGAGCGCATCCCTATGAGGAACACGAAGAGCACGAGGGGGAAAACGAGGGGAAACACAAGAGAAACACTCAACCAATAAGAAACAGATCACACATGTGCTAGATCCCCGAAACACAAACATATACACGAAGATCCAAGGTCAACAAAGGATGATACAAGTAACCGGTTCTTCTCCTAGAAGGAGGTCTTGATGGGGCCGCCCAAGAGAGGGGTCTTGAATCCAAGTTGATCTTCTCCGAAGAGGGGCCGCAGTCTCTCTCGAGGAGGAGATCGGTATGGATGAGCGAAGCTCTATCTCGAAGTATGAGCTAAACCAACGCTAACCCTAGCTAGGATGAATGGGAGGGGGTCTATTTATAGTCTAAGTGCAAAAAGGGGCAAAGTGAATGGGTACATGGGCCTCGGGCCCGAATCTGGACGCAGCCAGGTACCGGACGTCCGCTGGGGACCGGTCGTCCGGTGTCTCAGGAGCTGCCGGACGTCCGGTGTCCTCCGGTCTTCCGCTGGTTCTGCTCTGTGATGGGGGTGCCGGACGTCCGGAGGCTCCGGACTTCAGCTGATGTTGGCTCGGGTGCTGGGGCGCTGGTCGTGCGGTCCAGACCGGACGTCCGTTCGTTCTCTTTGGGTGCAGGGGCATTGGTCGTCCGGTCTGGGCCAGACGTCCGCTGGCTGGAGCTCGGCTGACGCTTCAGGCGCCGGACGTCCGGTCCCGGCCGGTCATCCGGTGGCTGGGAAATTTCCTGCAACCCTTCTTCTTCTCCGTCTTCTCATCCATCTTCCTCTTCTTCTTGTCCTTGCTCCTTAGATTCTCCATTGTACCTGAGTATGCATAAGGTAGTAGCCATGCTTCATGCGCATCGAAGTGGAATTGTGAGAGGAGAGATGTCACCTCGGTTTCAAGGGCTCTTGCACGTGATCGAGTCATGGGCCCGGTAGGCACTTGGTGAGATGATGGTAGGTCCATGGGGGTGACCTTGGGATGCTCCGCATCAAGGTCTTGATGTTCTTCCCTAAAGAGGGATCTTGAATCCGCTTGGGGGATCTTTTCCGGTGGAGGCTCGAATCTCCGAGGAGAAGGTAACCAAGGGGATGAGCAAAGCTCTCTCACAAATATGAGCTAAACATTTGCTAACCCTAGAAAGTTGTACGGGATAGAGTATATATAGTCTAGGGGGTAGAAGGGGTACACGGGCCTCGGGCCTTTACTGTTCGCAGACAGGGAGGCCGGACGTTCGGGCGTCAGGCCGGTTGTCCGGGCGTTCACGGAGGGCCGGATGTCCGGGCTGTGGGGACCAGATGTCCGGGCTGGTGAAGCTGTCCATGTTGCTCTCAGATTCGGGGGGTCCGGATTTCCGGGCAGGGGGGCCGGATATCCAGGGCCTCGGGAAGAGCCGGATGTCCGGGCTTGCGGACCGGATGTCCGGGGCCTGTATGCACTTGGAGGCTGAGCAGCTGAAGGGGAGGGAGCTCCAGGGGCCGGATGTCCGGGACCTTGGCCGGTTGTCCGGGTCCTGGGTGATGCTCTTGGCTCCTTCCGATGGTTCTCCTCATCCGTGGACTTGGGGACTTGTCCATCTTCATGCGCATCTTCGGGAGGACCCTCTTGGTACCTAATCATGCACAACAGCTTGGAGTTAGGTAGTAGCCATGTCTCATGCATAGAAAGTGGAAGTTCGGAGAGGAGTGAGTTCACCTTACCTTCGATAGCCTTGGCACGGGCTCGTGTCATTGGTCCAAGTGGTGCCGTTGGAGGTGTGGGTGCGTCCATGGGGATGATCTTGGGATGCTCCGCATCACATTTTCTTTACCCTTCTTGTGTTTAATGACATAAGGGAAAGTCTCAATGAATTCAACCCATTTAGCATGTCTACGGTTCAGTTTTGCTTGACTTTTAATGTGTTTCAAAGATTCATGATCAGAATGTATAACAAATTCCTTGGGCTAGAAATAATGTTGCCATGTTTCTAAGGTCCGAACAAGACCATATAATTCTTTGTCATAAGTAGGATAGTTCAGACTAGTTCAAACATGTTGCATACTTTTCTGAAAAATTGAGTGGGCCTAGTCTGAACTATTCTACTTATGATAAAGAATTATATGCTCTTTTTCGGACCTTAGAAATATGGCAACATTATTTATGGCCCATGGAATTTGTTATACATTCTGATCATGAATCTTTGAAACAGATTAAAATTCAAGCAAAACTGAACCGTAGACATGCTAAATGGGTTGAATTCATTGAGACTTTCCCTTATGTCATTAAACACAAGAAGGGTAAAGAAAATGTTATTGCTGATGCATTGTCTCGTCGTTATACTATGCTTTCACAACTTGACTTTAAAATATTTGGTTTTGAGACAATCAAAGATCAATATGTTCATGATGCTGAATTTAAAGATGTATTGCAGAATTGTAAAGAAGGAAGAACTTGGAACAAGTTCATTCTTAACGATGGATTTGTGTTTCGTGCTAACAAGCTATGCATTCCAGCTAGCTCCGTTCGTCTTTTGTTGTTGCAGGAGGCGCATGGAGGAGGATTAATGGGACACTTTGGCATCAAGAAGATGGAGGATATACTTGCTACACATTTTTTGGGGCCAAAGATGAGACGGGATGTTGAGCATTTTGTTGCTCGCTGCACTACATGTCAAAAAGCTAAGTCACGACTCAATCCTCATGGTTTATATATGCCTTTGCCTATACCTAGTGTTCCTTGGGAGGATATATCTATGGACTTTGTTTTAGGTTTACCTCGAACAAAGAAGGGGAGGGATAGCATATTTGTTGTCGTGGATAGGTTCTCGAAAATAGCACACTTTATACCATGTCATAAAAGCGATGATGCTGTTAATGTTGTTGATTTGTTCTTTCGTGAAATTATTCGCTTGCATGGTGTGCCAAATACTATTGTTTCAGATCGTGATACTAAATTTCTTAGCCACTTTTGGAGATGTTTATGGGCTAAGTTGGGGACTAAGCTGCTTTTTAGTACTACTTGTCACCCCAAACTGATGGACAAATTGAAGTAGTCAATAGAACATTGTCTACTATGCTTAGGGCTGTTTTGAAAAATAACAAGAAAATGTGGGAAGAATGCTTGCCTCATATTGAATTTGCTTATAATCATTCATTGCATTCTACTACTAAGATGTGCCCTTTTGAAATTGTGTATGGTTTCCTACCTCGTGCACCTATTGATTTGTTGCCTCTTCCATCTTCGGAGAAGGTTAATTTTGATGCTAAAGAACGTGCTGATGAGGACATGACTACCTTGGATACGACCAAAAATATTGCATACATGCATATTTGTCAGGTGATTTCTAATGCAAACTATTCAATAATCTATTTATGTTATCCAGAACAAAAATACTTCACACACTTTTGTGTTTTGTCTAATTGCAGGTGTATGGGACATTTGTACAATCCACATATGAAGACAAGGGAAAAGGAGAAGTTTAGGTTGTGTTCAAAAAGTCCTCTCACGTCACTTTTGGGCCAAGAGAAGATAGAGTCCAAGTCTCTCACATTCTGGATTCAGATTCGGACTGCACAGACATACCTGACTCAAAACGCCAACAACTTTTTCATACGGACTCCGAATTGGGTGATACTTTTTTTGTTGGAAACTAGGTTTCTTGCTCTTTCCAACCCAATTGGATTAACCTTCAAATTTGTCCGGAGCGTTGAGTTACGGACGAAACAATCTGACGTTGCAGCAGAATCCGAGTCAAACTACATGCCCAAAGATGTTGCATCACCTCCACTTGATCAAATGAGCCTTGTACGACCTAGGGTTAGTTTTAGGCTGCCTTGGGACGTCCTCCCACCTCCTTGGCCGCCACCCCTTGCTCCTATATAAGTAGATCCATCTAGTAGCTTTTTCCTTGGGATTTGTTTAGTTAAAAGTTAGCCATTGCAACTTCGTGTACTTCGTTTGTGTCCAACGACCAGACCAAGACCGCATCCGGATCCCCACCATTATCAATACTTCATATATATTTGCAATATTCAGATTGCTTTATCATATTCTTGCTCGTTCTTCGATTGCTTGCAGGAATAGACCTTCGTGGTCAGGCTGACCGTGCTTCCAGCATCGTTAGTAACCTCAGGAGATTGGTTTAGCGATTGCTAAGGCGCAACGTCGTGCACGTTTGTAGTCGGATCGTCAAAGTCGTCTCCACCAAATCGATAGTTATCATCTCATCGAAAGATCGGGACCCTCGCCTCTATTAAGTGGTATCAGTTTTCAGTTTGCTCGGTGAGAATTTCCAGTTTTCCTAGATTAGATTTATTTTCTTACCTATTGTCCAAGAAAAATCCACAAAAAAGAGTTAGATCTATTCATCCTTTGTCCAAGCCAGTCTGAGCCTTTGCAATTTTCTTTTCATTGCTTGCATAGTTGAATTATCGGTTGCATCGTCGTGTCGAGTTGCTGGTCTTAGTGTCTAGGTCGTTTAGAGTTTCGAGTTCTGTTCACATTAGTCACGTCGCCGCTGCATCATTATCCCTTCCGCTGTCCACCACCCATCCATCAATTTCCTCCACGTGCTACCCACCGTTCATTGTCATAATCATAGTTGAGATTGTTCCCATCTTCGCTTGATCCACTCTACATCTTATCTAGTTTGTTTTGGAAAAAGGGAGAGAGAAAAAAAAGATAGAGGAAAAAAACGAGAGAAAAAAAAGTAAAAAAAAAGTCAGAGAAAAAAAAAGAAAGGAAAAGAAAAAGAAGTGTGAGAAAAAAAAGAGAGGAGAAAAAAAACAAAATTCGGATCTATCTAGACTCAATCTCGTAGTTGAATTCGGATTGGAATCTGTTTTGTGCACTGTTCAGTAAAACAGGCATAACTTCTTCATATGAAGTCTGTTTTGGCTCCGCGAGTATTCAAATTAAAGCTAGCGACAAGCCGCATCTAAATAGTTGCAGAAGCTAGTTCAGTATTTGGCACCTCAACATCAGCTTCTAAATAGGTCTACTGCTATTGTGATCTTCACTTATATCTTGTTGTCCAGAGCTACTTCATATCCTTTATTGATGCTAGTTGTGCTACGACGTGACCTCATTAGTGTTCTAGGCTCGCGTCTCTAGTTTGGTCTAGCCTAGGACCAACACAGTACCATCGTTGAGCGTTTATTCAACATTGCATCTCTGAATTGATTATTGCTAATCTTTTGCTACCATATATAGCCAACCCAGCTCCACATATTTCTACACCATGTATACGTACGTTCCCCTGGCAATCGTTTTACACAATCTTCGGAGTTATTAGACACCGCTGGTTGCCTGTCACCATCTGCCGCATGGTAAGAACTTGTAAGATATTGATATTTGCTTTACTGTGAGCACTTTACAACCACATCCTAGTAGTTAATAGGAACATTATTTTCGAATTTTGGTTCTTGTTTCTACTAATCATGACAGGTTCCAGAGATAGAAGTTCTTGGATGACGGACACATCTTCACCATCACGAGAGTTGGGACAACACACACAAGCATATGGTCAGGTTATCTCTTTACCATCATTTGAGGGTAGATTTAATCCTGCTATTTATCTAGCTTGGGAGCTTGAAGTAGAACAAGTTTTTAGTCACCATGATTTTTCTGAACTTGAGAGAGTACGAGCTACCATTAGAGCATTTACTGGTTTTGCTTCTGTTTGGTGGAGTGTACATTGTAAGAAAAACATTGATAACCTACCCACAACTTGGAAAGTTTTGAAAGCTGTAATGGGACAACAATTTTTTCCTCCTTACTATCGTCGTGAATTGCGTCGCAAATTGGAGCAATTAAAACAAGGCAGTAACACTGTTCATGCTTACTACCAAGAGTTCAAATCTTATATGCATCATTGTGACATAGAAGAATCTAATGAATAGATTTTTTGGTGGTTTGAACCATGATATTCAGGCAAGATTTTAGTATATTCCTCGTTGCATTACTGGTATGTATGTCCGTGCTTGTACCTTTGAGAGACAAATACAGGAGGATGCATTGGGTGACTACAACAACTACTATTCCAGTTCATGCTCACCACCGCCGGTTGGTTACTCCACTATTGCACCTACTAGAGCAGCCCCACCTTGGATTGTGAGCGCGATATCATCTCAAGATTATGGTACATTGTCAACGTCCGTACCTACATCAGCTACATCTCTGCGAGGTAACAGTAAAGGTCTTGATGATATAACTTCACATGAGAATGAAGCATGCCTAGTTAACTTGAATGCATCATGTGTTGAGTTACCTGTTGATGTGAGCACACCACCTATTTTAGAGACTCTTTTTACTGTCATGAATGCGTATTGTGATCAAACAACTGAAATATCAACAATTTTGAGTGCACCCATTGAATTAACTGTTGATGCAAAAGAACCAATGTTTAATCATTTTGATATGACCTCTAATCTTGATGATGATTCTGTGTCCAATGAATTATTGCATGTTTGCTTATTTAAGCATGTTGTAGCATGTAAATTTGATGCAAGTAAGGTTTATTCATCGAAGTTAGGATGGTTTAATGATGAACATTGCCAATCTTTTGAAGAGAATAAGAGCTTCACTTATATGTGCAAACTGAGTTCCAATATTTTCATGCCTTCTACTTCTTGTGATAATTTTTTGGCTTTAGATTTTATGAACAATGAAAGTTACTCATGTATACATGTGACATATGTGCAAAAATCAAGGGAAGTTAAAATGGATGACATATACATATACAACATGTACACCTTGTCTCTTTTGTTAGCCACATTTCAGATTAAGCAATGCCGAGGACGGCTTTGTTTTCAAAAAGGGGAGGATGATGAGGACATGAATACCTTGGATACGACCAAAAATATTGCATACATGCATATTTGTCAGGTGATTTCTAATGCAAACTATTCAATAATCTATTTATGTTATCCAGAACAAAAATACTTCACACACTTTTGTGTTTTGTCTAATTGCAGGTGTATGGGACATTTGTACAATCCACATATGAAGACAAGGGAAAAGGAGAAGTTTAGGTTGTGTTCAAAAAGTCCTCTCACGTCACTTTTGGGCCAAGAGAAGATAGAGTCCAAGTCTCTCACGTTCTGGATTCAGATTCGGACTGCACAGACATACCTGACTCAAAACGCCAACAACTTTTTCATACGGACTCCGAATTGGGTGATTCTTTTTTTGTTGGAAACTAGGTTTCGTGCTCTTTCCAACCCAATTGGATTCACCTTCAAATTCGTCCGGAGTGTTGAGTTACGGACGAAACAATCTGACATTGCAGCAGAATCCGAGTCAAACTACAAGCCCAAAGATGTTGCATCATCTCCACTTGGTCCCATGGGCCTTGTACGAACTAGGGTTAGTTTTAGGTTGGCTTGGGATGTCCTCCCACCTCCTTGGCCGCCACCCCTTGCTCCTATATAAGTAGATCCATCTAGTAGCTTTTTTCTTGGGATTTGTTTAGTTAAAAGTTAGCCATTGCAACTTCGTGTACTTCGTTTGTGTCCAACGACCAGACCAAGACCGCTTCCGGATCCCCACCATTATCAATACTTCATATATATTTGCAATATTCAGATTGCTTTATCATATTCTTGCTCGTTCTTCGATTGCTTGCAGGAATAGACCTTCGTGGTCAGGCTGACCATGCTTCCAGCATCGTCAGTAACCTCAGGAGATTGGTTTAGCGATTGCTAAGGCGCAACATCGTGCACGTTTGTAGTCGGATCGTCAAAGTCGTCTCCACCAAATCGATAGTTATCATCTCATCGAAGGATCGGGACCCTTGCCTCTATTACGTGCTGAATTGACTTTAAAAATGCATGAGTTAACTAAGGAAAACATTGAGCGTATAAATGCAAAATATAAACTTGCTGGAGATAAGGGTAGAAAACATGTTGTGTTTGCACCTGGAGATCTTGTTTGGTTATATTTGTGTAAGGATAGATTTCCTAATTTGCGCAAATCAAAGCTAATGCCACGTGTTGATGGTTCTTTTAAGGTGTTAGAGAAAATAAATGATAATGCATATAAGCTTGAGCTGCCTGCAGATTTTGGGGTTAGTCCCACTTTTAACATTGCAGATTTGAAGCCTTATTTGGGTGAGGACGATGAACTTTCGTCGAGGATGACTTCATTTCAAGAAGGGGAGGATGATGAGGACATCAATACCATTGTTACACCCATATCCCATGCTGCTATACATACTGGACCAATTACTTGAGCTCGCGCACGCCAATTGAATTATCAGGTACTTTCGTTTCTTGGTAACGATTCTAATGTTCATGAGAATATGATGCTGCCTAAATTGGATACATTTGTTTTGCTTACAAATGAAGGGCCTAGCTTGGACAAGAAAGATGAACCTTGGAGCAAGTTCAAGCATGGAGATGATGGCATGCACAAGGGGAACAAGAACGGAGTTACAAGATGCCACTTCATAAATTTCGTCCAGAGGCTATTTTAGGTGCTGCGTCACCTTATTATTGGGCCAGGCCCATGTATTTTTGAAGTACTTAAGTATAGGCTGTTTTTAGTGTCCGTATGTGTGGGGAAACAAGAGTTAGGGTTGGTTTCGGACCCCTCCACCAAGGGCCACGAAATTCCTCCTCTCTCCTCCATATATACAGCCCTTAGGGCATTGTTTAGGCTTTGGGTTTTGTTTAGATTAAAAGTTCGCCATAGCTGCAACTTCACGTACTTCGTTTGTGTTCAACGACCAGACCAAGGCGTCACATAATATCCAGATTGCAATCTCAATTTCTTGCTTGTTCTTCGTTTGCTTGCAAGAAACAGACACTCGTGGTCAGGTTGATCATGCTCCGGTGTTGTCAATAACCCTCGGAAGTTGGTTTAGCGATTGCTAAGGCGGGACGTCTCGCACGTTCGTAGTCGGATCATCAAGGTCGACTCCCATAGAAAACGAAAGCCACCATCTCATCGAAACTTCGGGACACCTTTGCCTCTATCAAGGTAACCAAGTGGATGAGCAAAGCTCTCTCACAAATATGAGCTAAACATTTACTAACCCTAGCTAGGATGAATGGGGGGGTCTATTTATAGTCTAAGTGCAAATGGGGGCAAAGTGAAGGGGTACATGGGCCTCGGGCCCGAACACTGTGCGCAGACAGGTACCGGACGTCCGCTGGTGACTAGACGTCCGGAGTCTCAGGAGTGGTCGGTCGTCCAGTGTCCTCCGGACGTCCGTTGGTTCTGCTCTGTGATGGGGGTGCCGGACGTCCGGAAAAGTCGGACTTCCGCTGACTTTGGTTCGGGTGCAGGTGCGCCGGTCGTCCGGTCCGGACCGGACGTCCGCTCGTTTGCTTCGGGTGCCGGGGCACCGGTCTTCCGGTCTGGACCGGACGTCTGCTCGCTGGGGCTTGGCTGATGCTTCAGGCGCTGGACGTCCGGTCCCGGCCCGTCTTCCGGTGGCTGGGACTTTTCCTTCAACCCTCCTTCTTCTCCGTCTTCTCGTCCATCTTCCTCTTCTTCTTGTCCTTGCTCCTTAGCTTCTCCACGGTACCTGAGTATGCACAAAGTGTCCATATGAGGCAGTAGCCATGCTTCATGTGCATCGAAGTGGAATTGTGAGACGAGAGATGTCACCTCGGTTTCAAGAGCTCTTGCACGTGATCGAGTCATGGGTCCACTAGGCACTTGGGATGCTCCGCATCAGCGTGATCTGGAACTCAAAAACAAAGCAACATATAATGGACATGGACTAGGACTGGTGGCGGAGATGAATCTGGTGGAACTCGTACTGGTGGTATATCTAGACTCGGATTGGTGGTAGTATATGGCGATGGTATATCTGGACTCGGATTGGTGGTGGTATATGGCGATGGTATATGTGGACTCGGATTGGTGGTTGTATATGGCAGCGGCGATGTATATGGTGTGGTGGTGGTATATGGTAATGATGATGACGATGGTGTGGCGGCGGCGTGACAACCTGTGAACAGAACTCGAAACTCTAAGGGACTAGACGCTAAGACCAACAACTCGACACGGCGATGCAACCGCAAATTCAACAAAGCAAAACTCTAAAAAGACTATGCAAAGGCTCAGATTGGTTCGGATATGATGACCTAACCCTAATTTTTTTGGCTTTTTCGTGGACTATAGGTATGAAGAACAGACTCGACCTAATTTTTTTTTTGACTTTTTCGTGGACTATAGGTATGAAGAACAGACCCAACCTAACCCAATTTTGTTTGTGTTATGAGTTGTGTCTCCTAAGGTGTTTCGGCTACTTAGGGACCGTGCTTCCAACTCCGACTCACATAACCCAATAACCCTCCACTTCCGCATTGCTTACTCGCATAACCCATCATTGCATTGCCGCAATCCCATTGAGCTTCCGCAACACCACCAATGCATCTCGCTACCACCATTTTGACATTTGAGATTAGGAGTTCGCAGTTTTTCCGTTTCCTAAGGTGTTTCGGCTACTTAGGGACGAGTCTCCATCATCTTGGTATCTCCATCAAGATCACCGCCACTCATCATCGACAAGGACGGTAACCTCCATATCATCTTGGTATCATGGTATCCCTCCATTGTATATTCCCTTGCAATTGCATTGATAACCCCTAGCCCATTTTGCGTCACTTGCCTATCGAGACTAGCCATTTGAGTATTGCCGGCAATGTTACTTGTGCACATTAGTGATCATCGAGCTACACCTCCCATTGCATACATACCATACCATAGGTATCATCTTGTTATCATATCATTTCGTGTGCCTCAAGTTTGTTCCCGCATATACACAACAGCTATCTTGGTTTGTGCATTGTGCAAAAGTGGCCATACAAAAAAAGAGAATAAAGCTTTTAAGCAAAGAAAAATAGTGAATACAGAGCTTGTAAGCAAGTTCCATAGCATCATACCACATTGTCATATAAGATCATCTTGGATCATAACACCGGGAACCATATATACATAGCATACTTGGGATAGAAGTTGTTGCATTTTTGTCTCCTATAGGTTGTGCACAACTGTCGTATCCGCCGTTTGAGCAATCGTGCTAGAGTCTCTCTAGAGTTGTGCAACAAGAGCATTTTCCGTGGATTCCACATTTTGAGCTCATCCTTGGTTGCACGACCCCATTTATCTATCTGTGTTTGCGTTTCCGTGTGCCACCCATATTGCTATTGGTCTTCTTGTTTCACTTGCGAATTTGTGAATCTCTTTCAACATTATTGACTCCTGCTAACATTTTACATCAAATTTTTGTGCCACTATCCTCACCGAGCTCCACCATAAGCCTTATTCGTGTAGGTGTGAGAAACTGACAAGAATTGGTACCAATTGTGCTATTTCCTTGTCCACATTGGAGTGATCATTGATCCACTTTCAGCTTCGGTCAAGGTACATTTGGTATTCGTTCTTCTCTTTCTACCACTCACACTTTTCTCTTGGAGTGATGGATAGGCAAGGCATTTCATCTCCGGTCTTCGACAACAACAACGGCGTGAACAACTACATCACCAAAGCGTCAATCTTCGATCTACAACGACAAATGCAAGGCACACAATCAAGATTGCGAGAGCGCATCGAGAACCTCTCCATTGACATTCGCCACTCTGAAGTGAGGAAAAGGGACTACATCGACAACAAGCTTTCCGCACAAAAGGAGGAGCAAGATGCAAGGATGGAGGAGACTTGGGCCTTGATCAAGTCTACTTCCCCTTCGTCATCTTCAAGGCGGCGGCAAGCACATCAATCCTCTTTGGAGCGCCCAAGCGACACAAGTGCAAGTCGTCCACGTCCACAACTCCATGGCGACCACCATCATGTTCGTGATCCATCTCGTCATGGAGGGCATGTCACCTCCAAGCAACATGTGCATGAAGACGACGAATGACATCTACTACGAGCTGAAGTGCGACAACGACACAATCATCATGACGATGCTCGCCAAGCGCAAATGCACAAGTCCCAACAAGCCCTACTTCATGCCAAGTCCAAACATCATGACCATAAGAGAAGACCGCGAGACGAGCACCACCAAGACGGAGCTTCGACTACACCAACCACTTCGGCATCTTCGCCTTTGGATGTACAGCATCTTCGCCTACTCCCCATGAGTTCGCCTACATCGACACCTTCAACTACAAGGCGACCATGTACGAGCGAGGGCGACACTTCCATCTTCGGAAGCCCCTCAAGGAAGATGACCCGAGCATGGGAAATTCCCTTCGGTCATGGAGACGAGCTATGAGGTGCCACATCATATGGGCCTCCAACAACAAGACGGCGACAAGACGGTCGAGCTAGGGCCATCCCCATCAACAATGGCGACGAGCATGAACCTCTTGAGCAACATGACGACGACGCCCATATTGGACTCATACTCCGAGTCAAGCTACGAGACCGCACATGAGACCTTATCTTTGGTCTTAGAGGAGAGTGATGATGTGCCATCTTCGGCCTTCATCCATGGCTACGACTACGACATGATTGAGCATGGAGACATTTGCACCTACATCTCTCCGAAAACGACATGTGACGAGATGCCCCAATTGCCATGTGAGGAGAGCCACCACCACATGAGTGACTCCACCCTACGTGACATTGAGAGCATTTCCTATGAGAGGATGAGTGTGACCACCACTAGCCCCACACTTGAGAGCATGCCACACATCCTATGTGAGGTTGAGAGCCATTTGACTGACTCCACCAACCATATGAGTGAGAGCATCCGAGAGGGAGTGAGTGAGCCACAACACTTAGTGAGTGAGGTAGTTGACACGGCATGTGAGGCCACTTTGATTTCTAACGACTTAACCTCTACTCCTAGTGTGTTCTCTTCTTTGGTGCAAGGTCTCCTACATGACAACATGCCTACCCTCGACGAGTCCATACCTCCAATGGAGACAATGATGGCCATGGTGGACGATGATGCACCCCCCACATGGTTCCATCAAGATGAAGATGACCACGACTCGTTCTTCGACACCTCACCTACAACACATGAGCGATGCTCCAAAGGTAACATAGGTGATGGTGCTTCTCTTTTCCCACTAGTGGACTATTTTACGAATGATTGCTTGCATGATGTTGACACATCTATACCCATGCTTCATGCTAGTGCAACTTCTTCATGTCATGACTTACTATTTATGATAAATATGATGATGAGCATGTTGATTTGCCTAGTTGTGATGCTATGCTCCATAGGATATCATGTGAAAATTCTTTTGGTCACATCATGTTTGACAATCCATTAACCTTGTCATATGCTATGAGTGAGATAACCCATATTGCATCATTTCAATCTCAACATAGTAACTATGCATGCCCCATTAAAATCAATCCCATTTGCACTTATGGCATAGATGACGAGATGATGGTCATTGGCTTTTGTTTTTCATGTGATGATATTGCCATGCTTCCTTTACATGATTTGTGCAATTCATCTACTATGCCATGCCATGATCACATTGTTCCAAATATGCATTGTTTTGGATGTTGTCAATATTCTCCGTGTGATGTTTCCATTAAAGATCATGAGGAGACTCCCATAGTTTCCTCATACATATTAAGAGATTTTGATGCATTCCATACATTGCATGATTCTCATAATTGCTTGCACCGTATGCATTCCACGAATAACAATGCTCTACATATTTCTTGTGATGCATTACACAATTTGAGTCTCCATTATGCTATACATAACAACAAACCTATCATGATGGATGACATGTTTCTATATCACGCATCTCATTTATTTGAGCATTGGATATGTTGAGCTAACCAACACAAGCACGTGCACATCATGATGGATGATGTGTCCATCTACCACGCACACACAATTTTCCCTTTGTCTTTGTTTTGTGTAGGTACTCACGTGTACTCGTCAACCTCTCAATCCAAAGAGTTGACGAAATGAGCTTTTGAGAGCAAAGATGACTTGGGATCCCGTGGACTATCCTTACCACCATTCTCTTCGCGCAACGACTACACGCATCTCTTTCACTTGGCTCTCACACGGCTATGGGCTATATACCGCTTGTTGCTTCATGCTCATTTTACCGTGTTCACTTTGCACGCTATGCTTGCTCCTATGCCTTTGCCATGCAATTGTGACCCTTGCTTGCATCTACCCATGATTCACCATTATGCTTCTCCTATGTGTATTTGCATGCTTGGTGGAGATCCTTGTTGCTATTGCCATGTTTATCATGTACCTCGTGCTATTGATGCTTGTTGTGTTGGGAGAGTCATGATGTCCCGTTGATATTTACCTATGGCCTCTCACCAATACATTGATGATATTTTGCTCATATGTTGCCTTAATGCTTGTGATATGTCTTGTGCATTATTCATGACTACCATTTGCACACATGACATGCTTGACATGATTCCTTCTAGTACGTTGCATCTTCGCACTACTAGCTTGCTTGTCTTGATTCATATGATTGCTTTCTTTGCCGCATCACCCATGTTCCATTCTTACTTGCTTTCTTGGGTTGATGACATATATGCTCGTGCCTCTCACATGATTTATCTTGATCATTGTCTCTTGTCTCCATTAGTGGCACCTCTCATATCCCCTTGTATTGAGTGCCAACTTTCTATGCTTATTGATCATGGAGACTTGGACATATTACTTGTGATGCATGCTTGCTTGATTGCGCCTATTGTATTTGGTTGTTCTCGCATCATATGCGTCCATACTATGATATGCTCCCTTGTCCTTTCTTATGATGAGCACGATTCATACACTTGTTGGGTATCTTACCACACGAATGATAGGTTTTGCATCTCCGCTAACCTCATTTGTTTTTCCAATTGTTTTTCATGTTCTTTCATTTTGAAGGATTCACAAGGCGATACCGTCATGAGACAATTTGGTCATGTGAAGGCATACACGATGTGCAACACCAACATTTGCCAGAATCTCCTAAAGGTGAACTCCTTCCCTTTGAGCCATCCTCAATTACGCATATTGGATGGGTCACTCTTTCATTGTTGTCTCCTTCTTGTTGTCTACATGATACATCTCGTGAACGGAGGAGCGACATGGGAGATTGGCTCCATGGACATTCAAGTTGAGGAGTGCTCGGACTTAGTGGATTCACCACCGGACCACCACTTCTACCACGACATCGCGCTATGGTACAACAATCCCCATAACAAATTTGCACCTTATGCATGGACTGACTCGTATTATGACTGCCTTGTTGCATCTTGTCTTTATATGTCATCCATGATATATGAGCTTGTACATTTCCTTAGCAAATTTGTTGTGATCTTCCTTGATGGCATATTCATAGATCATGATCATATTGTCCCCCATCAATTGCATGATCACATAGTCACATTGAGCACCAATTACCATGTTCATGCTTTTGATACACCGTGCCATTATGACATCATTTTGCACCGTGGTTGCATTGATCATATTCACAACACATTTGTGTGCACAATGAATGCTTTTGCTCCCATTAATGCTTTGCATATCATTCTATATCATCTTACTAAGCTCCATGCGCTTTGTCACAAACAATCTTGCCGCACAGACTCTTTGTTACATGATGGACACTTTGTGTGCGCTAACCATTGTATTTTCGAGTGTTGTTTGTGTTTGCTATTTTTGCATGTATACCACTCCGGCGACACCTTGGAGTACTTGGATTGCGCAATGTCCCAAACTCCGCCCAACTACAAGTCCATCCACAACAACCGTTTCCATGGCGATGAGGATCACGATCCGAGGTCGGATCTTTCCCATGGGAGGGGAGATGATGCTGAGCATCCTACGATCATCCCCATGTACACTACGACGAGACCTCGACCTCGAGCATACGCCATTGGACACAAGGTGAACTCGTTCCTAAGTCCGTTCCCTTTCCATTCTTCTAAGACATGGTTGCTACCTAATGCCAAGACACTACATGTTCTCAGGAATCAAGGACTCAAGGAGAAGGAACAGACGGCATCAAGACTTGTGCAGAGTTTCTGCCAGGCCCGAACCTTCCGGCACAGCCGGGAACATCCGGCCTCCGGACCATCCGGCCAACCCAGAATCTCTGGCCCTCGCCACACCAGCACAGCCTGCGCCGCACCAACTCTCCGGTTACACCGGAACCACACGGAACTTCCGGAGCCCGGACCTTCTGTCCCTGCCCGGAACTTCCGGCCTGCCTGCATGCAGAGTCTCTGGGCCGAGGCCCATGTACCTGTTTTGCACCTCACTTACCCCTTCGTGGCCCTAGACTGTATATACTCCTCCACCTCAACCATTTGAGGGTTAGCGTTGGTTTAGCTCATTTGAAAGATAGAGCTACGCTCATCCATATCGGATCTACTCCACGAGAGAGACCGCAGCCTCTACGGAGAAGATCCACCTTGGATTCAAGACCTCCTTGCAGAGAAGATCCCTTTGGATTCAAGCCCCCTTTCTAATGGAAGATCCCCCCGTGGATTCAAGACCTCCTCACGGAGAAGAACCGGCTACCCTTTTTATCGTCCGTTGTTGACTTTGGATCTGTATCTTACTTTATGTATTCGAGGATCTAGCACATGTGTGATCATTCTTGTTGGTTTGAGTGTTCTCTTGTGTTCCCCCTCATGATTTTCCCCTCGTTTTCCTCCTCGTGTTCTTCGCGTTCTCCGTGGGATCCGCTCCTTTCATGAAAGATCGGGCTATAGGGTTCCTACCCTACATCACATGACGATAACAATCCTCCGCGCCAAGAGCACCACGAGTTGAACAATCATCTACAACAAGGGCGTCATCATCCCCGACCCCAACACAATGAAGAGCAATGCTACGGCAAGCTCAAGTTCACCATGCCCAAGTTCAACGGAAGCAACGATCCCGAAGAGTACCTTTCATGGGCATTGAAGGTTGACAAGATCTTCCATTTGCACAATGTTGAAGAAGAGAAGAAGATCGCAATGTCATCCCTTGATTTCCAAGACTATGTTCTCATTTGGTGGGAACAAATCATAGAGCGCCGAGAGGCAAGAGGTGAACCACCCATCACTACTTGGGCACAAATGAAGGATGTCATGAGAGCACACTTCGTACCTACCTACTACAACCATGACCTCTTCAAGAAACTCCAACAACTCAAGCAAGGAACAAAGAGCGTTGAAGAATACTACAAGGAGATGGAGATTGCAATGATAAGAGCCAATGTCACGGAAGATGATGAGCAAACAATGGCACGTTTCTTGAACAGACTCAATCACCCTATCAAGAAGATCGCTGACTTCCAACCATACTCAAATCTTATCGAGCTCGTGCACCAAGCTACCAAAGCGGAACGCCAAGTGCAAGATGATTTCAAGTATGCCAAGTTCTCATCCAAGTCCTACGGCTTCTCCAATAACCAAGCTTCAACGACTCCAACACCGACTACAAGACCTTCTACTTCCAACATCGACAAGTCGACTTCCAAGAAAGCTTCATCATCTACAAGCCATCCTCCTACGAGCAACTTCAAGCCGAGAGCCTCATCATCATCAACCCCAACCGATGAGACCGTCAAGACGAGTTCCTTCAAGTGTTTCACTTGGGGAGGCCGAGGCCACAAGTCCTACGAGTGCACCAACAAGCGAACCATGGTCTTCAACGACGATGGCACTTATGACTCCATGAGCGAAGGTGAAATGGAAGTCCTCGAGCAAGTCACCATGCACCGCCAAGTGAACAATGAAGAGGAACAAGTCTTTTGTGATGAAGACTCAAGTCCCGCACTTGTTGTCTCAAAGTCTTGAGTCTCCAACATTACCAAGAAGAAGACCAACGATGCCACATATTCCACACCAAGGCCGGCTTCAATGGCCGATCGGTCAAGGTCATCATCGATGGAGGGAGTTGTCATAATCTTGCAAGTGAAGAACTTTTCTCCAAGCTCCAATTGTCCAAGACGAAGAATCCACATCCATACAAAGTGCAATGGCTTAGTGACTCCGACACTATCCAAGTCGAGCATCGAGTACAAGTCTCCTTCAAGATTGGTGCCTACGAAGACACCTTGGAGTGTGATGTCGTTCCAATGACCGTTTGTCATCTTATCCTTGGACGGCCATGGCAATTCGATAGAGGAGTCATACACAACAGCTGAACGAACCACTACATCTTCAAGATGAAGGGCAAGGAGTACGTCCTCTGTCCAATGTCGCCAAGTCAAGTGATCACCGACAAGCAAGCCACCCATCGTGGAGATCATAGTGAGAGAGCGAGCCACCAAAACGAGAGTGAGCGCCACAAGCCAAAATTGAGTGCCTCCACGATGAGCGAAAACAAGAACCTAGTTCTATTTGCGACCAAACGTGACATGAGAGAAGTGTGTGAGAACCCATCTAGTGTCCTACACTACGTCCTCGTGTGCAAGCACAATGCACCACAAACTAAAACTTCTCACACTCTTCCTCTAGTGTTGTCTTCTCTTTTGCAGGAATTTCAAGATGTTTTTCCCGATGAGCTACCTCCGGGTCTACCTCCTCTATGAGGCATGGAGCACTGAATCGACCTCATCCCCGGAGCACCTCTTCCGAACAAAGCTCCATACCGTGTCAACCCCGATGAAACAAAATAAATACAAAGGCAAGTAAAGCATCTCATAGACCATGGACATGTGCGTGAAAGTTTGAGCCCTTGTGCTGTTCCGGTCATTCTTGTGCCAAAATGTGATGGTAGTTTTGGATGTGCTCCGATTGTAGACCTATCAATGCTATCACCGTTCACTATAGGTATCCCATTCCACGCCTAGATGATATGCTTGATGAGCTTAGTGGTGCCACTATATTTTCCAAAATTGATCTTAAGAGTGGTTACTATCAAATCCGCATACAAGAGGGTGATGAATGGAAAACCGCCTTCAAAACCAAGTTTGGTTTGTATGAGTGGTTAGTCATGCCTATGGGTCTTTCGGAAGCACCGGGCACTTTTATGCGCCTCATGAATCACGTCTTTCGACCTTACATTGGTATATTTGTTGTGGTCTAATTTGATGATATCCTTGTGTTTAGAAAATCTATCAAAGAGCATGTCACCCATGTCTGCACCGTTTTACAAACTCTTAGAAAAGAGCACCTCTATGCTAATATGGAGAAATGCCGTTTTGTTGTTGATAATCTCGTTTTCTTGGGTTTTGTTGTTTCGTCTAAGGGTGTTCATGTTGATGAGTCCAAGATTAATGCTAGTAAGACTTGGCCGCAACTAACCAACTTGCATCAAGTACGTAGTTTTCTTGGCCTTGAGGGCTTCCATCATCGCTTTGTGAAGGATTTTAGCACCATTACTTCGCCTTTGCATGCTTTGAGCAAGAATAATGTGCCTTTTGTTTGGGGACCATCCCAAGATACCACATTCAATGAGCTTAAGAATTTGCTTACTCATGCTCCCGTGCTTGCTTTACCAAACTTCGACAAGCCTTTTGAAATTCATTGCGATCCTAGTGGTAATGGCATAGGAGGTATGTTAACACAAGAGAAGCGCCCCATAGCTTACTTTAGTGAGAAACTTTCCGGAGCGCAACTCAATTATCCCATCTATGACAAAGAGCTATATGCTTTAGTCCGCGTTTTGCGTGAATGGGAACATTACCTTCGTCCCCATGAGTTTATCATTCATACCGATCATGAGACTCTCAAGTATCTTAAGGGACAAACTAAGTTGAACAAGCGTCATGCTAAATGGAGTGAATTTATTGAGTCTTTTCCCTATGTCATAAAGTACATCAAGGGTAAAGAAAACATAGTAGTGGATGCTCTTTCCCTCATATGCATGCTTGTCACGCAACTTGAGTTAGATGTCATTGGCTTCGAGCATATCAAAGACTTGTATGAGCATGATGCAACTTTTGCTACTCCTTATGCCAAGTGTTTGTCGAATACATCTTGGGAACGCTATTACATCAAAGATGGCTATCTTATGAGAGCTAACAAACTTTGCATCCCCGAGTCGTCTCTTCGTTTGTTGATTTTGCAGGAATCACATGGAGGAGGCTTAATGGGACACTTCGGACGCGACAAGACGTTCGCCATGCTCTCGAAGAGCTACTTCTGGCCAAAGATGTTTCGGGATGTCAATCGCTTCACCAACCGGTGTTCTACATGTCGCAAAGCTAAGTCCAAAGCTCAATATCATGGTCTCTATATGCCTTTACCAATTCCATACCAACCATGGGAAGACATTAGCATGGACTTTGTACTTGGTTTGCCTAGAACTCGAAATGGGAAAGATTCCATATTTGTCGTTGTGGACCGTTTCTCAAAAATGGCACATTTTATTCCTTGCCACAAGATAGACGATGCTTCACATGTTGCCAATCTATTTTGTAGGGAAATTTTGCGTCTCCATTGTGTGCCAAAATCCATCGTCTCGGACCGCGACATCAAGTTCGCTAGCTACTTTTGGAAGACCCTATGCGCCAAGCTTGGAATCAAGCTACTCTTCTCCACGGCGTACCATCCTCAAACCGACGGACGAATGGAGGTGACAAACCGCACACTCTCCACTCTACGTCGAGTACTTATCAAGAAGAACATCAAGGAGTGGGAGGAGTGTCTACCCATCGCCGAGTTCGCCTACAACCGAGCAAGACACTCAACAACCGGCAAGTCCCCTTTCGAGGTCATCTACGGAGTCAACCCTTTGTCACCATTGGACATTCTACCTCTACCACTCCAAGAGCGAATCAATTTGGACGCAAGTGCAAGAGCGACCCATATCAAGAAGGTGCATGAAGATACAATAAACACAATCGAGCGCCAAGTACAACGCTTTGCAACCAATCTCAATGTCAACAAGCACCCTATGATCTTCAACATTGGTGACCTCGTGTGGCTACACCTTCACAAGGACCGTTTTCCCCAATAACGCAAGTCCAAACTTCGACCACGCGCGGATGGACCATTCAAGGTGCTTGCACGCTACAATGATAACGCTTACAAGATCGACATTCCTCGTGACAAGTACTCCGTGAGCGACATCTTCAACATCAAAGATCTCTCGCCCTACCATGGTGATGAGGATTTCGATCCGAGGATGGATCTTCCCCAAGGGAGGGGAGATGATGCGGAGCATCCCAAGATCATCCCCATGGACGCACCCACACCTCCAACGGCACCGTTTCGACCAATGACACGAGCCCGAGCCAAGGCTATCGAAGATACGGTGAACTCACTCCTCTCCGAACTTCCACTTTCTATGCATGAGACATGGCTACTACCTAAGTCCGAGATGTTGTGCATGATTAGGTACCAAGAGGGTCCTCCTGAAGATACGCATGAAGACGGACAAGTCCCCAAGTCCACGGATGAGGAGAACCAATGGAAGGAGCCAAGAACATCTCCCAGGCCCCGGACATCCGGCCCCTAGAACGCCTTCCTCTACAGCTGCTCAACCACCAAGTACCTATAGGCCTCGGACATCCAGCCCCGCAAGCCCGGACATCCGGCACTTCCCGAGGTCCCGGATATCTGCCCCCCTACCCGGAAATCCGGACCCCACCAAACCCGAGAGCAACATGGCCAGCTTCACCAGCCCGGACATCCGGCCTCCGCAGCCCGGAGATCCGGCCCTCCATGAACGCCCGGACATCCGGCCCGACGCCCGGACGTCCGGCCTCCCTGTCTGCGAACAGTAAAGGGCCGAGGCCCGTGTACCCCTTCTACCCCCCTAGACTATATATACTCTATGTCGTACAACTTTCTAGGGTTAGCAAATGTTTAGCTCATATTTGTGAGAGAGCTTTGCTCATCCACTTGGTTACCTTCTCCTCGGAGATTCGGGCCTCCACCGGAGAAGATCCCCAAGCGGATTCAAGACCCCTCTTTAGGGAAGAACATCAAGACCTCCTCACGGAGAAGAACTGGTTACCCTTTTGTATCGTCCCTAGTTGTTCGTGGACCGTGTATCGTTCTATGTATCCGAGGATCTAGAACATGTGTGACTTGTTCTTGTTAGTTTGAGTGTTCCTCTTGTGTTTCCCCTTGTGATTTCCCTCATTTCCCCCGTTTCCCTCTTTGCGTTCCTCGTGTTCTTCGCGGGATCCGCTCCTTTCGTGAAAGATCAGGCGATTAGGGTTCTACCCTACATCACGATTGATGGGCATCTCCATAGCCCGTTGGTTAGCCGCATCGATGTGAGACTTTCTTACTTTTTTGTCTTCACTATATTTACCCCTATCATCATACTCTATTCCACCCATAGTGCTATATCCATGGCTTGCGCTCATGTATTGCGTAAGAGTTGAAAAAGCTTAAGCACGTTAAAAAGTATGAACCAATTGCTCGGCTTGTTATCGGGGTTGTGCATGATAAATACGTTGTGCTAAGAAGACGGAGCATGACAAAACTATATGATTTTGTTGGGATAACTTATTTTAGCATTGATATTTTGAAAGACATGGTTGCTTGTTGATATGCTTGAGTATCTAAATTATTATGTCAATACTAGACTATTGCCTTGAATCACATAATAGTCCAATTGTCCATGCTATAAAAGAAAAGAATATGATAGGACATGTTAAACAACTTTGCACATCAAAAATTCTGTTTTTATCACTTACCTACTCGAGGACGAGTAGGAGTTAAGTTTGGGGATGCTGATATGTCTCCAACGTATCTATACTTTTTGATTGTTTCATGCTGTTATGTTATCAATATTGGATGTTTTACAATCATTTTATAGTCATTTTATATCAGTTTTTGGTACTAGCCTATTGACATAGTGCCAAGTGCCAGTTCCTATTTTTCCTTTTTTTACATCACAGATAATCATTATCAAATGGAGTCCAAATGGCACGAAACTTTACGGAGATTTTTTATGGGCCAGAAGGAACACAATGGGCCCTGGTTGCACCTGGGGTGAGTCCCGAGGAGGGGACAACCCACCAGGGCGCGCCAGGAGGCCCGGGCGCACCCTGGTGGGTTGTGCCCACCTCGGGTGCCCCCTGGACCGCCTCTGATGAGGACATGACTACCTTGGATACAACCAAAAATATTGCATACATGCATATTTGTCAGGTGATTTCTAGTACAAACTATTCAATAATCTATTTATGTTATCTAGAACAAAAATACTTCACACACTTTTGTGTTTTGTCTAATTGCAGGTGATGAGGACATCAATACCATTGTTACATCCACAGCCCCTACTGCTGTACATACTAGACCAATTACTAGAGCTCGCGCACGCCAATTGAATTATCAGGTACTTCCGTTTCTTGGTAACGATTCTAATGTTCATGTGAATATGATGCTGCCTAAGTTAGATACATTTGTTTTGCTTACAAATGAAGGGCCTAGCTTGGACAAGAAAGATGAACCTTGTAGCAAGTTCAAGCATGGAGGCAAGGGGAACAAGAATGGAGTTACAAGTGATGATTCCAGGACTCTAAAGCCACCATAATGAGTGCATGAAGCATGGGACGAAATATACAAGATGCCACTTCATAAATTTCGTCTAGAGGCTATTCTAGGTGGTGCGTCACCTTATTATTGGGCCAGGCCCATGTATTTTCGAAATACTTAAGTATATGCTGTTTTTAGAGTCCGTATGTGCGGGGAAATAAGAGTTAGGGTTGGTTTCGGACCCCTTCACCAAGGGCCACGAAATTCCCCCTCTCTCCTCCATATATACAGCCCTTAGGGCATCGTTTAGACTTTGGGTTTTGTTTAGATTAAAAGTTCGCCATAGCTGCAACTTCGCGTACTTCGTTTGTGTCCAACGACCAGACCAAGACGTCACAGAACCCCACCTTGATCAATAAAGCTTTCATCTTATATTCGCAATATCCAGATTGCAATCTCAGTTTCTTGCTTGTTCTTCGTTTGCTCGCATGAAATAGGCCCTCGTGGTCAGGTTGATCGTGCTCCGGCGTGATCAATAACCCCTCGAAGTTGGTTTAGCGATTGCTAAGGCGCGACGTCCTTGCACGTTCGTAGTCGGATCATCAAAGTTGACTTCCTCTAAAACGATAGCCACTATCTCATCGAAAGACGGGACACCTTTGCCTCTATCATGTGGTATGATATTTCCAGGTTGCTCGCTGAGATTTTACAGTTTTTCATAGTTTAGATCGAGTATGTTCTTCCTACCTACAGTCCACGAAAAAGCCAGAAAAAAAATTAGGGTTAGTTCATCCTATCCGAACCAATCTGAGCCTTTGCATAATCTTTTCTGTATTTGCTTTGTTGAATTTGCGGTTGCATCGTCGTGTCAAGTTGCTGGTCTTAGAGTCTAGTCCTTTAGAGTTTTGAGTTCTGTTCACAGGTTGTCATGTCATTGCTGCCATATATCACCACCGCATCATCATCATCGCTGCTGCCATATACCACCACCACACAAACTTCATCATCGCTGCCATATTCACCACCACATATTCACCACCAAGCCGAGTCCATATACGCCACCACATATCCGCCGCCATCACGCCAATCCGAGTCCACCTGCAACATATATCCGCCACCAGTCTGATTTCCACCAGATTCATCGCCGCCACCAATCCGAGATTCCACCAGATTCATCTCCGCCACCAGTCCTAGTCTGAGTCCGGTATTTGTTGCTTTGTTTTCGAGTTCTAGATCGCGCGATACTCCGAGTCGTGACAGAGTAGGACTCCCCAACTTTCGAACCATCCGCAGAAGAAAAATAGTTCCAAACTCAAAAAAAAGAGGAAAAAAAGTGCAAAAAAAGTGAAAAAAAAGAAAAAAAAATCAGAGCGTGTTCCTCCCTTGTTTACGTGCAGCGCTGTGATTTTGTTAGTGTTCTAGGCTCGCGTCTCTAGCACGGTCTAGCCTAGGACCAGCACAGTACCGTCGTTGAGCATTTATTCAACTTTGCATCTCTGAATTGATTATTGCTGACCCTTTTTGCTACCATATTATAAGCCTTCCCAGCTCCACATACATCTATGTCTTGCGTTTGACTCTCCCTGGTAATCGCTCTACCCAAGCTTTGAGAGTTTTGACTACGACGGTTGCCAATCACCGCCTGCTGCTGGGTAAGAACTGGTAAGAATTTGAGATTTGCTTGACGGATTTGTGACACCACCACCACCTCTTGGTAGTATTATGTAGGATCATATTCTTGTGTGTTTCTATTGTTGCTAACCAAGGCAAGATCACAAGTCGACGAGACAGACTGGGAGAACATGACGAATAAGGAGTTGCATGATAAATTTTAGCAAATGATGAGTGGAAAGGTGCAAGATGTGCTAAACAAATTTGAAGAGGACATGGAGAAGATAGATGGCATGGAGAAGACGTTCGAAACAAAGCTCGATAACAGGTTTAATGAATTGCTCGCGCGTCTTCCACCACCACCACCGGCTGCACCTAATGCACCTCTACAACAACAACAACAACAACGACTACCTCCACATCGTGAAACAGCCCTCCGCCGAGCAAGCCGTCTCTCTCTTGCACCTGGCCAAACTGTTAGTGCTGCTGTTGATACTTCTGTGGCTCCTGCTGCTGATGCGGAGGAGGATGATTTTGCGGGAGATTACGAGGATGAGGTTGATCAAAATCAGAACTACGTGCCACCACCAGCACTGCAACCACCAGGTCGTCCACATGCAAATAATGGCAATGGTAGGGCTCACCCTCAGGTACGAGATCATGACCATCTCCCTAAACTAAAATTGAATATTCCACCATTTGAGGGTAGATATGTTCCTGATATATATCTTACTTGGGAGTTAGAAACTGAACAATGATTTACATTTTTACAATATCCTGAGGAGAGACGTGTTCCTGCTGCTGTTTGTGCTTTCAGTAGCTTTGCATGTGTTTGGTGGTCTGAACATTGTAGATTATATCCTGTTCCAGCTACTTGGGCTGCTTTGAAAACTGCTATGCGTACTCGTTGGGTTCCACCATCTTATCAACGTGAATTACTTCAAAAATTGCAGCGTTTAAGACAAGGAAAAAATTCTGTAGAAGAATATTATCAGGAATTACAAAACTGGCATGATTAGATGTGGTATTGTTGAGGAGAATGAAACTATGCTTGCACGTTTTATGGGTGGATTAAATAGAGAGATTCAGACCATCCTAGAGTATAAGGAGTATAATAATATCACTCGTTTATTCCATCTTGCTTGTAAAGCTGAACATGAAGTGCAGGATCGACAGGCATTTGCGCGAACTAACTTTTCTGCAGGTCGATCTTCATCATGCACACCGCGTGCATCCTCTACTTCCACTCCACCAGCACCTCCATCAGGTGCCACCTCCAGCCGTGATACAAGAAAGAGGGCACACAAGTGATATTATTTGTCGTCGTTGTAAGAGAAGAGGACATTTTGCGAGAGAATGCCAATCTCAGCATGTGATGATTGCTACTAAATATGGTGGGTATGAGTCCGCTAGTCACTATGATGAGGAGACTTTGGCTCTTATTGCACGTGAAGAACACGATGGAGATGATTCTGATCATGAGACGCAAGATATGGCTCCTGAAGATGCTGACAGGTATGAATGTTTAGTTGCTCAACGTGTTTTGAGTGTGCAGGTCACACAAGCTAAGCAAAATCATAGGCATAATTTGTTCCATACAAAGGGAGTTGTGAAGGAACGTTCTGTTCGCGTCATCATAGATGGAGGGAGCTGCAATAACTTGGCTATCATGGAGATGGTGGAGAAGCTATCTCTCACCACAAGACCACATCCACATCCTTACTACGTCCAATGGTTCAACAACAGCGGCAAGGTTAAGGTAACACGTACTGTTCGTGTGCATTTTAGTATCTCTGCATATGCTGATTATGTTGATTGTGATGTGGTACCTATGCAAGCATGTTCCTTATTACTTGGTAGACCATGGCAATTTGATAAAAATTCTGTACACCATGGCAGAAACAATCAGTATACTCTTGTTCATAATGATAAAAATATTACTTTGCTTCCTATGACTCCTGAATCCATTTAGAAAGATGATATTAATAGAGCTAATAAAGCAAAACAGGAGAAAAATAAGAGTGAAAATCAGATTGTGGCAAAAGAATTTGAGCAACAAATGAAAGCTAATAATAAACCATCTAGTGTTGCTTCTGAAATTAAAATGAAAAGTGCATGTTTACTTGCCACAAAATCTGATATTGATGATCTAGATTTCAGCAAATCTGTTTGTTATGCTTTTGTGTGCAAAGAGGCATTATTTTCATTCGAGGACGTGCCTTCCTCTTTGCCTCCTGTTGTCACTAACATTTTGCAGGAGTTCGCTGACGTCTTTCCAGAAGACGTGCCACCGGGATTACCACCTATTCGAGGGATTGAGCATCAAATTGACTTAATTCCCGGTGCATCATTACCCAACCGTGCACCATACCGTACCAATCCAGCGGAGACGAAGGAGATTATGCGTCAAGTACAAGAACTGCTCGACAAAGGTTATATACGTGAATCCCATAGTCCTTGTGTTGTTCCTATCATTTTAGTGCCGAAACAGCATGGTACGTCACATATGTGCGTTGATTGTAGAGGCATTAATAATATTACTATTCGTTATCGTCATCCTATTCCTAGGCTAGATGATATGCTTGATGAATTGAGTGGCTCTACAATATTCTCCAAAGTTGATTTGCGTAGTGGATACCATCAAATTCGTATGAAATTGGGAGATGAATGGAAAACAGCATTTAAAACTAAGTTTGGATTATATGAGTGGTTAGTCATGCCTTTTGGGTTAACTAATGCACCTAGTACTTTCATGAGGTTAACGAACGAAGTTTTACATGCTTTCATTGGACGATTTGTGGTAGTTTACTTTGATGACATATTGATTTATAGAAAATCTTTGGAGGAACATTTGGAACATTTACGTGCTGTTTTTATTGCTCTACATGATGCATGTTTGTTTGGTAACCTTGGAAAGTGCACCTTTTGCACCGACCGAGTATCTTTTCTTGGCTATGTTGTTACTCCACAGGGAATTGAAGTTGATAAAGCCAAGAGTGAAGCTATTGAGAGTTGGCCGCAGCCCAAAATAGTCACATAAGTGGGGAGTTTCCTTGGCCTCGCTAGTTTCTATAGGCGTTTTGCGAGAGATTTCAGCACCATTGTTGCACCTCTCAACGAGCTTACAAAGAAGGATGTGCCTTTTGTTTGGGGTACCGCACAGGAAGAAGCCTTCACGGTATTGAAAGATAAGTTGACACATGCTCCTTTACTCCAACTTCCTGATTTGAATAAGACTTTTGAGCTTGAATGTGATGCTAGTGGAATTGGATTAGGAGGTGTGTTATTACAAGATGAAAAACCTGTTGCATAATTTTCTGAAAAATTGAGTGGGCCTAGTCTGAACTATTCTACTTATGAAAAAGAATTATATGCTCTTGTTCGGACCTTAGAAACATGGCAACATTGTTTATGGCCCAAGGAATTTGTTATACATTCTGATCATGAATCTTTGAAACACATTAAAAGTCAAGCAAAACTGAACCGTAGACATGCTAAATGGGTTGAATTCATTGAGACTTTTCCTTATGTCAGTAAACACAAGAAGGGTAAAGAAAATGTTATTGCTGATGCATTGTCTCGTCGTTATACTATGTTTTCACAACTTGACTTTAAAATATTTGGTTTGGAGACCATCAAAGATCAATATGTGCATGATGCTGAATTTAAAGATGTATTGTAGAATTGTAAGGTAGGGAGAACTTGGAACAAGTTCGTTCTTAACGATGGATTTGTGTTTCGTGCTAACAAGCTATGCATTCCAGCTAGCTCTGTTCATCTTTTGTTGTTGCAGGAGGCGCATGGAGGAGGATTAATGGGACACTTTGGCATCAAGAAGATGGAGGATATACTTGCTACACATTTCTGTTGGCCAAAGATGAGACGGGATGTTGAGCGTTATGTTGCTTGCTGCACTACATGTCAAAAAGCTAAGTCACGACTCAATCCTCATGGTTTATATATGCCTTTGCCTGTACCTAGTGTTCCTTGGGAGAATATATCTATGGACTTTGTTTTAGGTTTACCTCGAACAAAGAAGGGGAGGGATAGCATATTTGTTGTCGTGGATAGGTTCTCGAAAATGGCACACTTTATACCATGTCATACAAGCGATGATGTTGTTAATGTTGCTGATTTGTTCTTTCGTGAAATTATTCGCTTGCATGGTGTGCTATATACTACTATTTCTGATCGTGATTGATGTGGTGCATCCCACGACAATCCCCATGGACGCCACCTCAACTATCCAAGCTCCAAGTGGACCAATGACAAGGGCTAGGGCACGTGCTATTCAATCCGAGGTGACATCACTCCTACTTGAGTTTTCTCCCTCTTCAAGTGAGACATGGCTACTGCCTAAGTCCGAGATACTAGGTGTCATCAGGCACAACGCTCAAGACTCGGAGCCGAGGACTGTAGAAGAAGAGAAATGCGTCAACACTCTAGACAGCCCAGAACTTTCGGCCACAGCCTGGAACTTCCTGCCCCCGGACCTTCCGGCCGACCTGGAGCTTCCGGCCGCCGATGACTTCGACCAGCCCAGGCGTGCCAACTCTCGGGTTAGCCCGGACCCCGTCCCGGACCTTTCGGCGCCCGGAACCTCCGGCCGGGCCGGACCTTCCGGCCCCCGGATGCCAGCACATCTCCTCCGCGCCAACTCTCTGGTTAGGCCGGACCCTCCCCGGAACCTCAGGCGCCCGGAACTTCCGGCCCTGCCTGCGCGCAGCCACTTGGGCCGAGGCTCGTGTACCCTTTCGTCACCTAGACTATATATACTTTATCCAGTACAACTTTCTAGGGTTAGGGTTGGTTTAGCTCATACTTAGAGATAGAGCTTCGCTCATCCACATCGGATCTACTCCTCGTGAGAGACCGCGGCCTCTTCGGAGAAGATCCCTTTGGATTCAAGACCTCCTCGCGGAGAAGATCCCCTCGTGGATACAAGACCTCCTCACGGAGAAGAACCGGCTACCCTTTTGTTCCATCCTTAGTTGTCAGTGGATTCGTGTATCGTTCTATGTATTCGAGGATCTAGCGCATGTGTAACTTGTTCTTATTCGTTGAGTGATTCTCTTGTGTTTCCCCTTGTGTTTCCCTCATTTCCCCCTCGTGTTCCTCGTGTTCTTCGCAGGATCCGCTCCTTCGTGAAAGATCGGGCGATTAGGGTTCTACCCTACATCATCTTGATATCAGAGCAAGGTTGATCACGATTTCGGAGCCTCCCCATTGTGTTTCTAGCCTAATTTTGTTGTTTTTCGTCCTAATCCGAAAATCCCCACCAAAAATAGCCCCAATTTTTTTTGTGATTTGTTCGTGTGTTGAGATTTTGTTGGTTTTGATTCGTGAATTTTGTGTGTGGCTCGTAGATCTAGCCTCCCCACCCTTCTTTTCCTCCAATTTCTTATTTTTCCCCTTCGGATTTGGGCTTTTTCCCCAAGCTTTTCCGCCCAATTCCACGATCCCAAAGTCTCTGTTCTTGGCAGAATCCCAACCACCGGAACTTCCGATCGAGCCCGGACATTCCCGCCCCCGGACCTTCCGGCCTTCCCCGGAACCTTTGGACCCCGGACCCTCCGTCTTGCCCGGAACTTCCGGCTTCGACAGAAAGTTCGCACTACTTCCACAACTTCGCCCAAATTCCACCAAATTTTGTTCCGGTGCTCACCTTATACCATATATACTTCCTCATACATCCTCCACTTCCGCATAACCCAACTATTTTTAGACCGTTTCGCTCTCCGACACAATTGCTACTTTGAAGTTTGAGAATTTGAGTTGCGGTACCATATCCTTTTGTGTTTCGGCTATCTAGGTACAGTTCGACATCGACATCACCGCTGCTCATCTCCCCCACGGACGCGTCATCAACCACGACAACCTCGACTACGACTTGGTATTCGTGCCACCATTTTGACACCATACCGGAAGCAAGACCGGTAACCTCATCTTGGTATTGGACATATCACTCTTGCCACTACATTGATAGCCATCATAGCCTTACTCATTTGCGTTGCTTACCCATCGAGACTAGCCATTGAGTATTGCCGGCAATGAGACTTGTGCACATTAGTGATCATACTTCCCATAACATACATACATCATTCTTGCCTATATTCGTATCATCTATTGTGTCACAAAATTGTCATCGCATACTCACTTGCTATCTTGGTTCGTCAAGCATTGCATGAGAAAAGAGCTCAAACATCAAAGAGCCAACCAAGATTTTAAGCAAGAGGAAAGATAAGAGAAGAGATTTTAAGCAAGAACCATAGCATCATACAACATTAAGATTGTCATACTCGATCATCTTGGATCATATCATAGCAACACCTTGCATTCAAAATATGTGGGATAGAAGTCGTTGCATTTTTGCTAAGTAGGTTGTGCACAAGTTCTTGTATCCGCCTATCATGCAATCCTGCTAGTGTCTCTCTCGTGTTGTGCAACAAGAGCATTTTTGTGGATTCCACATTCTGGCTCACCCTTGGTTGCACAACCCCACTTATCTTTTTGCGTGTGCGTTTCTGTTTACCTTATATGCTTGGTCTACTTGTTACACTGCATCTTGCGAATCTTTTCCAACATTATCGAAGCTCACTTACAATTGCATCAAATTCTGTGCCACCATCCTAACCAAGTTCCACCAAAAGCTTTTACTTGTGTAGTTGTGAGAAACCGACAAGAACTCGTACCAGTTGTGCTATTTCCTTGTCCTATATTGGAGTGATCCTCGATCCACTTACAACTTCGGTCAAGGTACATTTGGTACTCGTTCCTCTCTTTCTACCACTCACATTGGTCTTGGAATGATGGATAGGCCAAGTACTTAAACCAACCCACTCTTCATGGAGCAAGACGACGGCATGAACTCTTTCGTCACCAAGAGTCACTTCTTTGGTGCACAACGTGCTTTGCATCAAGAGCAACAAGCTATGAGTGAACGCATCAACAACCTTGCCACCGACTTGCAACTTTTCGAGCAACGTACAAGGGACTACTTTGACCACAAGCTCGATGATCACAAGCAAGAGAATGACGCAAGGATGGACGAGATTCGCGCTTTGTTACTCAACCGCTCTTCTTCCACATCAAGAAGGAACCGTTCAAGTCGCCATTCTGACTAAAGTACACCGACATCGAACACTCTTCGTTGAGCCGCGCGCACCGACCGTCAAGCATACCTCAATCCGCTTCGGGATACCGACTCTCAAGAGCGCCGACGACATCAAGATGAAGAAGCCTTTGCGCTGGCTAGCGAACGACAACAACAACGCCAACATGAAGAGGAAGAACGCGTGCGTCTACACCAAAATGCACACGATGCCGAGGCTCAACATCAAGCACAACAACTCCGTGACGCTCAAGCACTTGAGGCGCAACAAGCTCTACGCCATCCGAGTCGAGCCGTTGCCGACCGAGGCCGACAAGCCCGTGAAGAAGAGGAAGCACTTCGTGAAGAAATTCATGAGCGACGATTTCAAGCTCGCAAGCACCATCTAGTGCCCCCTCGAGCTCGACGCGTCCCTCCACAAGCTCGCCAAGACCATCAAGTTCATCAAGATCATGAAAACAATGGGAATCCTCCGCGACAAGATCAACACGAGGTTGACTACCCTCCGCATCAAGAGCACCATGAGTTGGACAATCATCTTCAACATGGGCGTCATCATCCCCGACACCAACACAATGAAGAGCAACGCTACGGAAAGCTCAAGTTCACCATGCCCAAGTTCATCGGAAGCAATGATCCCGAAGAATACCTTTCATGGGCATTGAAAGTTGACAAGATCTTCCGTTTGCACAATTATGAAGAAGAGAAGAAGATCGCGATGGTATCCCTTGAGTTCCAAGACTACGTCCTCATTTGGTGGGAACAAGTCATTGAGCGTCGCGAGGCAAGAGGTGATCCACCCATCACTACTTGGGCACAAATGAAGGATGTCATGAGAGCATGCTTTGTGCCTACCTTCTACAACCGCGACCTCTTCAAGAAACTCCAACAACTCAAGCAAGGAACCAAGAGCGTTGAAGAATACTACAAAGAGATGGAGATAGCAATGATAAGGGCCAATGTGACGGAAGATGATGAGCAAAGTATGGCACGTTTCTCGAATGGACTCAATCATCCTATCAAGAAGATCACCGACTTCCAGCCATACTGAAATCTCATCGAGCTCGTGCACCAAGCTACCAAAGCAGAACGCCAAATGCAAGATGATTTCAAGTATGCCAAGTTCTCATCCAAGTCCTACGGTTTCTCCAATAACCAAGCTTCAATGACTCCAACACCGATTACAAGACCGTCTACTTCCAACATCGACAAGTCGACTTCCAAGAAAGCTTTGCCTACTACAAGCAACTTCAAGCCGAGAGCTTCATCATCATCAACTCCTACCGATGAGACCGTCAAGACGAGCTCCCTCAAGTGTTTCACTTAAGGAGGCCAAGGCCACAAGTCCTATGAGTGCACCAACAAGCGCACCATGATCTTCAACGACGATGGCACTTATGATTCCATGAGAGAAGGATAAATGGAAGCCCTTGAGCAAGTCGCCATGCACCGCCAAGTGAACAATGAAGAAGAACAAGTCTTTTGTGATGAAGACTCAAGCCCCGCACTTGTTGTCTCCAAAGTCTTGACTCTCCAACATCACCAAGATGAAGACCAAAGATGCACCATATTCCACACCAAGGCCGGCATCAGTGGACGATCCGTCAAGGTCATCATCGATGGAGGGAGTTGTCACAATCTCGCAAGTGAAGAACTTTGCTCCAAGCTCCATTTGCCCAAGATGAAGCATGCACATCCATACAAAGTGCAATGGCTTAGTGACTCTGGCACTATCCAAGTCGAGCATCGAGTAGAAGTCTCCTTAAAAATCGGCGCCTACAAAGACACCTTAGAGTGCGACGTCATCCCAATGACCGTTTGCCATCTTCTCCTTGGACGGCCATGGCAATTCGATAGAGGAGTCGTCCACAACGACCGAACGAACCACTACATCTTCAAGATGGAGGGCAAGGAGTACGTCCTCCGTCCAATGTCGCCAAGTCAAGTGATCGCCGACAAGCATACCACCCATCATGGAGATCATAGTGAGAGAGCGAGCCACCAAAAAGAGAGTGAGCGCCACAAGACAAATTTGAGTGCCTCCACGATGAGCGAAAATGAGAACCTAGTTCTATTTGCCACCAAACGTGAGATGAGAGAAGTGTGTGAGAACCCATCTAGTGTCCTACACTACGTCCTCGTGTGCAATGACAATGCACCACAAACTAACACTTCTCACACTCTTCCTCTAGTGTTATCTTCTCTTTTGTAGGAATTTCAAGATGTTTTCCCCGATGAGCTACCTCCAGGACTACCTCCACTTCGAGGCATTGAGCACCGCATCGACCTTATCCCCGGAGCACCACTTCCAAACAAAGCTCCCTACCGCGTCAACCCCGAAGAAACAAAAGAAATACAAAGGCAAGTAAAGCATCTCATAGACCATGGACATGTGCGTGAAAGTTTGAGCCCTTGTGCCGTTCTAGTCATTCTTGTGCCAAAACGTGATGGTAGTTTTCGCATGTGCTTCGATTGTAGACCTATCAATGCTATCACCGTTCACTATAGGTATCCCATTCCACGCCTAGATGATATGCTTGATGAGATTAGCGGTGCCACTATATTTTCTAAAATTGATCTTAAAAGTGGTTACTATCAAATCCGCATACAAGAGGGTGATGAATGGAAAAACCACCTTCAAAACCAAGTTTGGTTTGTATGAGTGGTTAGTCATGCCTATGGGTCTCTCGGAAGCACCGGGCACTTTTATGCGCCTTATGAATCACGTCTTTCGCCCTTATATTGGTATATTTGTTGTGGTTTACTTCGATGACATTCTTGTGTTTAGCAAATCTATCCAAGAGCATGTCACCCATGTCCGCACCGTTTTGCAAACTCTTAGGAAAGAGCGTCTCTATGCTAATATGGAGAAATGCCTTTTTGGTGTTGATAAGCTCGTTTTCTTGGGTTTTGTGGTCTCTTTAAGGGTGTTCATGTAGATGAGTCCAAGATCAATGCTATTAAGACTTGGCCGCAACCAACCAACTTGCATCAAGTTCGTAGTTTTCTTGGTCTTGCGGGTTTCTATCGTCGCTTTGCGAAGGATTTTAGCACCATTGCTTCGCCTTTGCATGCTTTGAGCAAGAAGAATGCGCCGTTTATTTGGGGACCATCCCAAGATACCACATTCAATGAGCTTAAGAATTTTCTTACTCATGGTCCCGTGCTTGCTTTACCCAACTTCAACAAGCCTTTTGAAATTCATTGCGATGCTAGTGGTAATGGCATAGGAGGTGTGTTAACGCAAGAGAAGCGCCCCATAGCTTACTTTAGTGAGAAACTTTCCGGAGCGCAACTCAATTATCCCATCTATGACAAAGAGCTATTGCTTTAGTTCGCGTTTTGCCTGAATGGGAACACTACTTTCGTCCCCATGAGTTTATCATTCATACCGATCATGAGACTCTAAAGTATCTTAAGGGACGAACTAAGTTGAACAAGCGTCATGCTAAACGGAGTGAATTTATTGAGTCTTTTCCCTATGTCATCAAGTACATCAAGGGTAAAGAAAACATAGTAGCGGATGCTCTTTCCTACATTTGCATGCTTGTCACCCAACTTGAGTTAGATGTCATTGGCTTCGAGCATATCAAAGACTTGTATGAGCATGATGCAACTTTTTCCATTCCTTATGCCAAGTGTTTGTCGAATACATCTTGGGAACGCTATTACATCAAAGATGGCTACCTTATGAGAGATAACAAACTTTGCATTCCTGAGTCCTCGCTTCGTTTGTTGCTTTTGCAGTAATATCATGGAGGAGGCTTAATGGGACACTTCGGATGCGACAAGACATTCTCCACACTCTCGAAGAGCTACTTTTGGCCTAAGATGTTTCGGGATGTCAATCGTTTCACCAA
This sequence comes from Triticum dicoccoides, assembly GCF_002162155.2. NCBI lineage: Eukaryota > Viridiplantae > Streptophyta > Magnoliopsida > Poales > Poaceae > Triticum > Triticum dicoccoides. The sequence continues at coordinate 183,537,150 of NC_041380.1, read as the reverse complement.
TCGGTGTTCTACATCTCACAAAGCTAAGTCCAAAGCTCAATCTCATGGTCTCTATATGCCTTTACCTATTCCATACCAACCTTGGGAAGAGATTAGCACGGACTTTGTCCTTGGTTTGCCTAGAACTCGAAATGGGAAAGATTCTATATTTGTCGTTGTGGACCGTTTCTCAAAAATGGCACATTTTATTCCTTGCCACAAGATAGACGATGCTTCACATGTTGCTAATCTCTTTTGTAGGGAAATTTTGCGTCTCCATGGTGTGCCAAAAACCATCGTCTCGGACCGCGACGTCAAGTTCCTTAGATACTTTTGGAAGACCCTATGCACCAAGCTCGGAATCAAGCTACTCTTCTCCATGGCTTACCGTCCTCAAATCGACGGCCAAACGGAGCTGACAAACCGCACACTCTCCACTCTACTTCGAGTACTCATGAAGAAGAACATCAAGGAGTGGGAGGAGTGTCTACCCATCGCCGAGTTCGCCTACAAAGGAGCCAGACACTCAACAACCGGCAAGTCCCCTTTCGAGGTCGTCTACGGATTCAACCCTTTGTCACCATTGGATACTCTACCTCTACCACTCCAAGAGCGAATCAATTTGGACGCTAGTGCAAGAGTGACCCATATCACGAAGGTGCATGAAGATACAAGAAACACCGTCGAGCACCAAGTACAACGCCTTGCGACCAAGCTCAACGTCAACAAGCAACCTATGGTCTTCAACATTGGTGATCTCGTGTGGCTACACCTTCGCAAGGAGCGCTTTCCACAAGAACGCAAGTCTAAGCTTCGACCTCGAGCAGATGGACCCTTCAAGGTGCCCGCACGATACAATGACAACGCTTACAAGATCGACCTCCCGCGCGACAAATACAACGTGAGCGACATCTTCAACATCAAAGATCTCTCTCCTTTCCATGGTGATGAATAACTCGATCTGAGGACAGATCTTCCCCAAGGGAGGGGAGATGATGCGGAGCATCTCATGGCCATCCCCATGGACGCCAGCTCAACTATCCAAGCTCCAAGTGGACCAATGACAAGGGCTAGGGCACATGCTATTCAATCCGAGGTGACATCACTCCTACTTGAGTTTTCTCCCTCTTCAAGTGAGACATGGCTACTACCTAAGTCCGAGATACTATCTGTCATCAGGTACATCGCTCAAGACTCGAAGCCGAGGACTGTAGAAGAAGAGACATGCGTCAACACTTTGGATAGCCCGGAACTTCCGGCCAGAGCCCGGAACTTCCGGCCGCCGATGACTTCGGCCAGCCAAGGTGTGCCAACTCTCGGGTTAGCCCGGACCCCATCCCGGACCTTTCGGCGCCCAGAACCTTGAGCCGGCCCGGACCTTCGGGCCCCCGGATGCCAGCACATCTCCTCCGCGCCAACTCTCTGGTTAGGTCGGACTCTCCCCGGAACCTTGGCGCCCGGAACTTCCGGCCCTGCCTGCGCGCAGCCACTTGGGCCGAGGCCTGTGTACCCTTTCGTCACCTAGACTATATATACTCTATCACATACAACTTTCTAGGGTTAGCGTTGGTTTAGCTCATACTTAGAGATAGAGCTTCGCTCATCCACATCGGATCTACTCCTCGTGAGAGACCGCGGCCTCTTCGGAGAAGATCCCTTTGGATTCAAGACCTCCCCGCGGAGAAGATCCCCTCGTGGATACAAGACCTCCTCACGGAGAAGAACCGGCTACCCTTTTGTACCGTCCTTAGTTGTCCGTGGATTCGTGTATCATTCAATGTATTCGAGGATCTAGCGCATGTGCAACTTGTTTTTGTTGGTTGAGTGATTCTCTTGTGTTTCCCCTTGTGTTTCCCTCGTTTCCCCCTCGTGTTCCTCGTGTTCTTCGCGGGATCCGCTCCTTTCGTGAAAGATCGGGCGATTAGGGTTCTACCCTACATCAGTGATACTAAATTTCTTAGCCAGTTTTGGAGATGTTTATGGGCTAAGTTGGGGACTAAACTACTTTTTAGTACTACTTGTCACCCACAAACTGATGGACAAACTGAAGTAGTCAATAGAACATTGTCTACTGTGCTTAGGGCTGTTTTGAAGAATAACAAGAAAATGTGGGAAGAATGCTTGCCACATATTGAATTTGCTTATAATCGTTCATTGCATTCTACTACTAAGATGTGCCCTTTTGAAATTGTTTATGGTTTCCTACCTCGTGCACCTATTGATTTGTTGCCTCTTCCATCTTCGGAGAAGGTTAATTTTGATGCTAAAGAGCGTGCTAAATTGATTTAAAAAAATGAATGAGTTAACTAAGAAAAACACTGAGTGTATGAATGCTAAATATAAACTTGCTGGAGATAAGGGTAGAAAACATGTTGTGTTTGCACCTAGAGATCTTGTTTGGTTACATTTGCATAAGGATAGATTTCCTAATTTGCGCAAATCAAAGATAATGCCATGTGTTGATGGTCCTTTTAAGGTGTTAGAGAAAATAAATGATAATGCATATAAACTTGAGCTGCCTGCAGATTTTGGGGTTATTCCCACTTTTAGCATTGCAGATTTGATGCCTTATTTGGGTGAGGACGATGAACTTTCGTCGAGGACGACTTCATTTCAAGAAGGGGACGATGATGAGCACATCAATACCATTGTTACACCCACAGCCCCTGCTGTTGTACATACTGGACCAATTACTAGAGCTCGCGCACGCCAATTGAATTATCAGGTACTTTCGTTTCTTGGTAACGATTCTAGTGTTCATGTGAATATGATGCTGCCTAAGTTGGATACATTTGTTTTGTTTTACAAATGAAGGGCCTAGCTAGGACAAGAAAGATGAACCTTGGAGTGAGTTCAAGCATGGAGATGATGGCATGCGCAAGGGGAACAAGAACGGAGTTACAAGTGATGATTCCAGGACTCTGAAGCCACCATACTGAGTGCATGAAGCATGGGACGAAATATACAAGATGCCACTTCATAAATTTCGTCCAGAGGCTATTCTAGGTGCTACGTCACCTTATTATCGGGCCAGTGTAACACCCTCGATGCGACTATAGCTCCCACGTGTCGAGGCACGACTTAGAGACATAATCGCATTGAAGGCATATGTCGCAAGCTAGGCAATCTTCACAACATACCATGTAATATATATAATAAAGGGGAGATAACAATAGTTGGCTTACACTCGCCATGTCAATCAAGTTCATAAATAACATTACATCACCCAAACACTCATGGCCCGACTACGGCGCCAAAATAAAAGAGAACCCAACATGCGACAACGGTCCCGTTCACCCCCCAACTGGGCACCACTACTGATCATCGGGAAAGGAAACGTAGTAACGTTAAGAGTCTTCGTCGAACTCCCACTTGAGCTCATACGCGTCTCCTGGAGCGGAGTCATCAGGCCCTGCATCTGGTGTAATAGTAATCTGTGAGCCATAGGGACTCAGCAATCTCGCACCCTCGCGATCAAGTCTATTTAAGCTTATAGGTATGGCAAGGTAAAAAAATATGTGGAGCTGCAGCAAGCGACTAGCAAGTATGGTGGCTAACTTATTCGCAAAAGAGAGCGAGAACAGGAGGCAAAGCACGAGCGAGAAACTAGAGAGAAACCTGCGCAAACATTACTCCAACACCGTGTCCACTTCCCGAACTCCGCCGAGAAGAGGCCATCACGGTAACACACTCGGTTGATTCATTTTAGTTAAGTTAAGGTTCAAGTTATCTACAACCGGACATTAACAAATTCCCATCTGCCCATAACCGCGGGCACGGCTTTCGAAAGTTCAAATCCCTGCAGGGGAGTCCCAACTTAGCCCATGACAAGCTCTCATGGTCAATGAAGGAATAGACCTCCTCCCAAGACATTCCGATCAGACTCGGTATCTCGGTAATCAAGACACTTCGACAGGTTAAAACAAATCCAGCAACACCGCCCGAATGCGCCGACAAATCCCGATAGGAGCTGCACATATCTCTTTCTCAGGGCACACTCAGATGAACACTACATACAACTAAAACCAACCCTCAAGTTTCCCCGAGGTGGCGCTGCAAGTGGCTCTATTTGGACCAACACTCAGAGGAGCACTGGCCCAGGGGGGTTTAAAATAAGATGACCCTCGGGCTCCAGAAACCCAGGGGAAAAAGAGGCTAGGTGGCAAATGGTAAAACCAAGGTTGGGCATTGCTGGAAAAGCTTTAATCAAGGCGAACTATCAAGGGGTTCCCATTATAACCCAACCGCGTAAGGAACGCAAAATCCGGGAACATAACACCGATATGACGGAAACTAGGGCGGCAAGAGTGGAACAAAACACTAGGCGATAGGTCGAGCCTTCCACCCTTTACCAAGTGTATAGATGCATTAAGATAACAAGATAATATAATGATATCCCAACAAGTAAATAAAAGATGGTCCAACAAGGGACGGCCTCCAATCTTCACTTGCAACTAGCAACGCTATAAGAGGGGCTGAGCAAAGCGGTAACATAGCCAATCAACGGTTTGCTAGGACAATGGTGGGTTAGAGGTTTGACATGGAAATTTGGAAGGCTTGCAAGCAAATGGTAGGCATCACAGCAATGGCATGGCAAAGAGCGAGCAAACTAGCATAGCAAAGATAGTAGTGATTTCGAGGGTATGGTCATCTTGCCTGCACAGTTGTCAGAGTTGCCTGGATCCTCGAAAGCAAACTCAATGGGCTCCTCATTAGCGAACTCGTCTCCCGGATCTACCCAAACAAGACAAACAAGCAACAAGGATACAATCAACCACGTGCAAACTCAAACAACACAATGCAAAGATGATATGCTTTGCGGGATGCGATGCGGGATGCAAAATGCAAGATATGACAGGAAATGCATGAACCTGGCCTCAACTTGGAAAAACAAATGTGCCACTGGAAAGATGAGATGAAATCGCTTGAAAACGATATAAAGAACGCCAGAATCGGAGTTACGGTTTGGAAATGGCAAGCGATTCAAAAATGACACCGGTCTGCGATTTACAGCAATTAGGCATCTAAATGCAAAGAAATGAACATGCTACAGCACCCAAACATGACAACAAAATACATGGCAGGGATGCACACAAGATGCTTAACAAAAGTCTTGCGCTGAGCTACGGCCAAATCATCCATTAACAGGTTCAAACAAGCATGCAAAAATGCAAATGACAAACAGATCTCAGACCTAGTGAAATTAACACTTGTCGGGAATTTCAGATCAGGTAGCCCGCTTCGGAGCAACAAAACTACATGCTACAGGATCTGAACATGGACAAGTAAAGCATGGCATGGAGCTACTCAAAGAGCTTAACAAAAGTCCCTTAGTGACCTTGAGCCAAAAGGGATCAGAAAATACAATTGCAAGCATGTGAACATAGCAAAAACATAATCAGTTTTCATACTTAGAGAAAAACTGACACATGCTGAAATATAACTCAAGTAGGCATGTTTACGAGCTCGATGCGCTCACTACGGTGCAAGTCATGGCAAGAAAATCATACATCTATCAAGAAGGAACAAAATGCAAGCTATACATGGCAAGAACAATAGCATAGCATGCACGGATCAACTACAACATCACCGGCAAAATTGCAAACAAGTTGACAATCTGCCCAGATTCACAAAGTAGCAAAAGTAGAGCTCGATTGACTCAAGCTAGGGTGCTCCATAATTGCAAACAAAGACATGGATGGATAGAGCACTACAATATTAACAAAACATCCTTACTGACCATCCTCAAAAGATGCACGGATCACTAAGAAACAACAAGAACATATGGCATCATGAGATAAATAGCTCCAGGACTTAGTGAAATTACTAAGTCCCTGAAAACAGAATTAGCAAGTGCACCACTTTGAAAGCTTGCACAAGTCACCACACACATCCTAAAAATACATGGGTTGCACCTCTGGAGAGATGACAAAACCCTTAACAAAACATATGTAGAGCACATGGGCATATCATGCACACAAAAATCATGGCAAAAAAGACAAATATGCAAATGGAGTAGCAGATCTGACAATTATCTCAAGTAGTCCTCTTCTAACAGCATTTCGGGCATCAAGATGAACACAAATGAAAATGATTCAATGGAATGAAATGATGTAATCTCTGAGATGAAATTTTGATATGCTATATGCATGAATCGGAGCTACGGTTGCAAAGTTACGGAGCCGTGAACATTAGCACTTGAACTGAAAATTTCGGGACTTAGACAAAAAATATCACCCTAGGGTTACTGTTCATCGGATCTAGATCTGCACGCAAAATGAGGTTAGACGGAGCTCTTGCCGGAGCTCACTGTAGCAGGCCGGGCCGGCGGGTGAGGAGGTGGCCAGAGCGGGGCGGTGGCCGGACGCGGTGGCCGGGGCGGCGAACGGCGGAGGTCGGGGCGGCGCCGGCTTGGGAAGGCAAGGGCGAGGCGGCGGCCGTCGAGGCGCGTCACGGGGAAAGTCGGGGCGGCGCTCGCCGACGAGCTGGGCGGCTCGGGCGGTGCGGCAGGAGGAGGAGGCGGCGCGGCGGAGGTCGACGGGAGAGGAGGCGGGGCCCGGGCACGCGCGCCTCGGCGGGAGTGGCAGCGGTGATGTGGGCACGCGCCATGTGGCGGCGCGGGACTGGCCTGGGGGTGCGGCGGACGTGTCCGGTTAGGCAGCGGACATGTCCGTCGGCGGCAGGGAGATTTTTTTAGGGTTAGGGGGGAGAGGATCCGAGAATTTGGAATGGGGGTGTATATATAGGCATAGGGGGAGCTAGGAGAGTCCAAATGAGGTGCGGTTTTCGGCCACACGATCGTGATCGAACGATGTAGATGATGGAGCAGAGTTAGGTGGGTTTTGGGCCAAATTAGAGGGGTGTTGGGCTGCAACACACACGAGGCCTTTTCGGTCCCTCGGTTAACCGTTGGAGTATCAAACGAAGTCCAAATGATACGAAACTTGACAGGCGGTCTACCGGTAGTAAACCAAGGCCGCTTGGCAAGTCTCGGTCCAATCCGGAAATGTTTAATCCCCACACACGAAAGAAAGCTAGAAATGACCACTGGAGTAGAACGAAGCGCCGTAATGCAAAACGGACAACGGGGAAAATGCTCGAATGCATGAGACGAACACGTATGAAAATGCAATGCACATGATGACATGATATGATATGCATGACAACGACAACAACACACGGAGACAAAAGCCGAACCCGAGGAAATAAGTATAACTTAACGCCAGAAATGGCAAGAGTTGGAGTACAAATAGGGAAAGTTATATCCGGGGTGTTACAGCCAGGCCCATGTATTTTCGAAATACTTAAGTATAGGTTGTTTTTAGAGTCCGTATGTGTGGAGAAACAAGAGTTAGGGTTGGTTTCGGACCCCTCCACCAAGGGCCACGAAATTCCCCCTCTCTCCTCCATATATACAGCCCTTAGGGCATCGTTTAGACTTTGGGTTTTGTTTAGTTGAAAAGTTCGCCATAGCTGCAACTTCGCGCACTTCGTTTGTGTCCAACGACTAGGCCAAGACGTCACAGAGCCCCACCTTGATCAATAAAGCTTTCATCTTATATTCACAATATCCAGATTGCAATCTCAGTTTCTTGCTTGTTCTTCGTTTGCTCGCAGGAAACAGGCCCTTGTGGTCAGGTTGATCGTGCTCCGGCGTGGTCAATAACCCCTCGGAGTTGGTTTAGCGATTGCTAAGGCGTGACGTCTCGCACGTTCGTAGTCGGATCGTCAAAGTCGACTTCCTCTAAAATGATAGCCACCATCTCATCGAAAGATGGGACACCTTTGCCTCTATCAGCAGGTGTATGGGACATTTGTACAATCCACATATGAAGATAAGGGAGAAAGAGATGTTTACTTGCTGTTCAAAAAGTTCTCTCACGTCACTTCTGGCCCAAGAGAAGATAGAGTCCAAGTCTCTCACGTTCTGGATTCAGATTCAGACTTCATAGACATACCTGACTCAAAACGCCAACAACTTTTTCATACGAATTCCGAATTGGGTGATTCTTTCTTTGTTGGAAACTAGATTTCGTGCTCTTTCCATCCTAATTGGATTCACCTTCAAATTCATCCGGAGCATTGAGATATCGACGAAACAATCTGACGTTGCAGCAGAATCCGAGTCAAACAACAAGTCCAAAGCTGTTGCATCACCTCCACTTGGGCCCGTGAGCCTTGTACGACCTAGGGTTAGTTTTAGGCTGCCTTGGGACTTCATCCCACCTCCGTGGCCGCCACCCCTTGCTCCTATATAAGTAGATCCATCTAGTAGCTTTTTTCCTTAGGATTTGTTTAGTTAAAAGTTAGCCATTGTAACTTCGTGTACTTCGTTTGTGTCCAACGACCAGACCAAGACCGCTTACGGATCCCCACCATTATCAATACTTCATATATATTCGCAATATTCAGATTGCTTTATCATATTCTTGCTCGTTCTTCGATTGGTTGCAGGAATAGACCTTCGTGGTCAGGCTGATCATGCTTCCAGCATCGTTAGTAACCTCAGGAGATTGGTTTAGCGATTGCTAAGGCGCAACGTCGTGCACGTTTGTAGTCGGATCGTCAAAGTTGTCTCCACCGAATCGATAGTTATCATCTCATCGAAAGATCGGGACACCCTCGCCTCTATCAAGTGGTTTCAGTTTTTAGGTTGCTCGGTGAAAATTTCCAGTTTTTCCTAGATTAGATTTATTTTCTTACCTATTGTCCAAGAAAAAGACACAAAAAAGTTAGATCTATTCATCCTTTGTGCAAGCCAGTCTGAGTCTTTGCAATTTTCTTTTCATTGCTTGCATAGTTGAATTATCGGTTGCATCGTCGTGTCGAGTTGCTGGTCTTAGTGTCTAGGTCGTTTAGAGTTTCGAGTTCTGTTCACATTAGTCACGTCGCCGCTGCATCGTTATCCCTTCCGCTGTCCACCACCCATCCATCAATTTCCTCCATGTGCTACCAACAGTTCATTGTCATAATCATAGTTGAGATCGTTCCTATCTTCGCTTGATCCAATCTACATCTTATCTAGTTTGTTTTGGAAAGAGGGAGTAAGTAAAAAAAAGTCAGAGAAAAAAAGAGAAAGAAAAAAATGTGAGGAAGAAAAAGAGAGAGGAAAAAAAACAAAATTCGGATCTATCTAGACTCAATCTCGTAGCTGAATTCGGTTGGAATTTGTTTTGTGCACTGTTGAGTAAAATAGGCATAACTTCCTCATACGAAGTACGTTTTGGCTCCGCGAGTACTCAAATTAAAGCTAGAGGCGAGCCGCATATAAATAGTTGCAGAAGCTAGTTCAATATTTGGTACCTCAAAATAAGCTTCTAAATAGGTATTTTTGTCCTCTAAAGTTTACAAACACAGCTTATTCCAGTTTTTCAAGTCAGTTTTAGAATTTTTTTTGACTCGTCGTATCAACTCGGAATTGAGTGATTCTTTTTGCGTTTGAAAGCTTGAGTCAGTGCCATTCTTGAGAAAAATTGGCACAAATTTTTCTAGAGAAAAGTTGCAGAGAAAGTTGTTGATATATCCTGCTTGGCTGTTGTTTCACATCATTATCTTTACTGCTATTGTGATCTTCACTTATATCTTGCTGTCCAGAGCTACTTCATATCCTTTATTGATGCTAGTTGTGCTACGCCGTGACCTCATTAGTGTTCTAGGCTCGCGTCTCTAGTCCGGTCTAGCCTAGGACCAGCACAATACCGTGGTTGAGCGTTTATTCAACATTGCATCTTTGAATTGATTATTGCTAATGATGCGGAGCATCCTATGGACATCACCATGTCAAGAGTCCGTTTGGCAAGTGACACGTGCGACATCTACTTCACATACATAAAGGTGAATCATCTCCTTTACACGTGCTCACTTGACCCCTTCGAGGATGGTATACTACTTGACACTCCACTCGTATGCATGCATATGTATTGTCGGAACGGTATGGAGGAGGAGGAGGAGTGTGAGCGCAAGTGTACAACTACACCATCTGCGAGGGAAGCGTGGAAGCGAAGACAGAAGAAGACGGAAGTTGTGGAGTCTACAGCGGCCGGACGTCCGATGTTCCACCGGACGTCCGACACTCTACAGCGCCCGGACGACCGGCGTCCACCGGACGTCCGACACACCCTCAACCAGTCGCAGACCGAGCCCTAAGACCGGACGACCGACGCCTACCGGACATCCGATGCCACCTGTCCAAAGAAGAATCAGCGGACGTCCGACGCGCGCCGGACGTCCGGACTGTCCCGAGCAACCGGACGTCCGACCCCCACCGGCCGTCCGGTACCTGCCTGTGCGCAGCCGCGGGGCTTTGGCCTTGTATCGCTCTCCCACTTACCCCTTCGTGGCTTAGACTATAAATAGACCACCTCCACCTCCTTTCTAAGGTTAGTGTTGTGATAGCTCATTTGAGAGATAGAGCTACGCTCATCCATATCAGATCTCCTCCTTGCGAGAGACCACAGCCTCTTCGGAGAAGATCCCCTTGGATTCAAGCCCCCTTTCCAAGGGAAGATCCCCCCGTGGATTCAAGACCTCCTCACGGAGAAGAACCGGTTACCTCTTGTATTGTCCGTTGTTGACTTTGGATCTTGTATCTCCCTTTGTGTTCATGGATCTAGCGCATGTGTGATCATTCTTGTTGGTTTGAGTGTTCTCTTGTGTTCCCCTCGTGATTTTCCCTTCATTTCCCTCCTCGTGTTCTTCGTGTTCATCATGGGATTCGCTCCTTTCATGAAAGATCGGGCTATAGGGTTCCTACCCTACATCATCTTGGTATCATGAGCCACGTTGATCACGATTTCGGAGCCTCCCCCATCGTTTTCTAGCCTTCTTTTGCTTGATTTCGTCCTAAATTTGAAAATCCCCTCCAAAAATAGCCCCAATTTTTTTTGTGATTTGTTGTTTTGATGATGTTTTGTTGATTTTTATCCATGGATTTGCTTTGTTTCAAGTGGATATAGCATCTCCCCAAGTTTCCCCATCTTTCATCCATGAAATCTCATCAATTTTGACCCCAAAATCCCCAAATTCCGCCCAGAATCCCGTCCCGAATCTCGGATCTGGAGTTGACCCTGATTCACTGGACGACCATCACCTTACCAGATGATGAGGACATCAATACCATTGTTACACCCACAGCCCCTGCTGCTATACATACTGGACCGATTACTAGAGCTCGCGCACACCAATTGAATTATCAGGTGCTTTCGTTTCTTGGTAACTATTCTAATGTTCATGAGAATGGGATGCTGCCTAAATTGGATACATTTGTTTTGCTAACAAATGAAGGGCCTAGCTTGGACAAGAAAGATGAACCTTGGAGCAAGTTCAAGCATGGAGATGATGGCATGCGCAAGGGGAATAATAACGGAGTTACAAGTGATGATTCCAGGACTCTGAAGCCACCATAATGAGTGCATGAAGCATGGGACGAAATATACAAGATGCCACTTCATAAATTTCGTCCAGAGGCTACTTTAGGTGCTGCGTCACCTTATTATTGGGCCAGGCCCATGTATTTTCGAAGTACTTAAGTATAGGCTGTTTTTAGAGTCCGTATGTGTGGGGAAACAAGAGTTAGGGTTGGTTTCGGACCCCTCCACCAAGGGCCACGAAATTCCCCCTCTCTCCTCCTTATATAGAGCCCTTAGGGCATCATTTAGGCTTTGGGTTTTGTTTAGATTAAAAGTTCGCCATAGCTGCAACTTCGCGTACCTCGTTTGTGTTCAACAACCAGACCAAGGCATCACAGAACCCCACCTTGATCAATAAAGCTTTCATCTTATATTCGCAATATCCAGATTACAATCTTAGTTTCTTGCTTGTTCTTCGTTTGCTTGCAGGAAACAGATCCTCGTGGTCAGGTTGATCGTGCTCCGGCGTGGTCAATAACCCTCGGAAGTTGGTTAAGCGATTGCTAAGGCGCGACGTCTTGCATGTTCGTAGTCGGATCGTCAAGGTCGACTCCCACAAAAAACGATAGCCACCATCTCATCGAAACATCAGGACACCTTTGCCTCTATCAAGTGGTTTCATATTTTCAGGTTGCTCGGTGAGATTTTACAGTTTTTCGTAGTTTAGATCGAGTCTATTCTTCGTACCTATAGTCCACGAAAAAGCCAAAAAAATAGGGTTAGTTCATCCTATCCAAACAAATCTGAGCCTTTGCATAATCTTTTCTGAATTTGCGGTTGCATCATCTTGTCAAGTTGCTGATCTTAGCATCTAGTCCTTTAGAGTTTCGAGTTCTATTCACAGGTTGTCATCTCGCCGCTGCCATATATCACCACCGCATCATCATCATCGCTTCTGCCATATACCACCACCACACGAACTTCATCGTCGCTGCCATATTCACCACCAATCCGAGTCCATATACGCCACCACATATCCGCCGCCATCACGCCAATCCGAGTTCACCTGCAACATATATCCGCCACCAGTCCGATTTCCACCAGATTCATCGCCGCCAGCAGTCCGAGATTCCACCAGATTCATCTCCGCCACCAATCCTAGTCCGAGTCCAGTAATTGTTGCACGCCATACTCTGAGTCGTGACAGAGTAGGACTCCTGAGATTCCGTGCTACCCGCAGAAGAAAAATAGTTCCAAATTCAAAAAAGTGCAAAAAATGAAAAAAAAGGAAAAAAACTCAGAGTGTGCTCCTCCATTGTTTACGTGCAGCACCGTGATTTTGTTAGTGTTCTAGGCTCGCGTCTCTAGCACGCTGTAGCCTAGGACCAGCACAGTACCGCCGTTGAGTGTTCATTCAACTTTGCATCTCTGAATTGATTATTGCTAACCCTTTTTGCTACCATATTATAAGCCTTCCCAGCTCCACATACATCTACGTCGTGCGTTTGACTCTCCCTGGTAATCACTCTATCCAAGCTTTGAGAGTTTTGACTACGACGGTTGCCGATCACCGCCTGCTGCTGGGTAAGAACTGGTAAGAATTTGAGATTTGATTGACGGATTTGTGACACCACCACCACCTCTTGTTAGTAGTCTGTAGGATCATATTCTTGTGTGTTTCTATTGTTGCTAACCATGAAAGGATCACAAGCCGACGAGACTGACTGGGAGAACATGACGAATAAGGAGTTGCATGATAAATTTCAGCAAATGATGAGTGGACAGGTGCAAGATGTGCTAAAAAGATTTGAAGAGGCCATGGAGAAGATAGATGGCATGGAGAAGACGTTCGAAACAAAGCTCGATAACAGGTTTAATGAATTGCTCGCGCTTCTTCCACCACCACCACCGGCTGCACCTAACGCACCTCTACAACAACAACAACAACAACAACGACTACCTACACATCGTGAAACAGCCCTCCGCCGAGCGAGCCGTCTCCCTCTTGCACCTGGCCAAACTGTTGGTGCTGCTGTTGATACTTCTGTGGCTCTTGCTTCTGATGCGGAGGAGGATGATTTTGCCGGAGATTACGAGGATGAGGTTGATCAAAATCAGAACTACGTGCCACCACCAGCACAGCAACCTCCAGGTCGTACACATGCAAATAATGGCAATGGTAGGGCTCACCCTCAGGTACGAGATCATGACCATCTCCCTAAACTAAAATTGAATATTCCACCATTTGAGGGTAGATATGTTCCTGATATATATCTTACTGGGAGTTAGAAACTGAACTACGATTTACATGTTTACAATATCCCGAGGAGAGACGTGTTCCTGCTGCTGTTTGTGCATTCACTAGTTTTGCATGTGTTTCGTGGTCTGAGCATTGTAGATTATATCCTATTCCAGCTACTTGGACTGCTTTGAAAACTGCTATGCGTACTCGTTGGGTTCCACCATATTATCAATGTGAATTACTTCAAAAATTGCAGTGTTTAAGACAAGGAAAAAATTCTGTAGAAGACTATTATCAGGAATTACAAACTGGCATGATTAGATGTGGTATTGTTGAGGAGAATGAAGCTATGCTTGCATGTTTTATGGGTAGATTAAATAGAGAGATTCAGACCATCCTAGAGTATAAGGAGTATAATAATATCACTCGTTTATTCCATCTTGTTTGTAAAGCTGAACGTGAAGTGCAGGATCGACAGGCATTGGCGTGAACTAACTTTTCTATAGGTCGATCTTCATCATGGACACCATGTGCATCCTCTACTTCCACTCCACCAGCACCTCCATCAGGTGCCACCTCCAGCCATGATACAAGAAAGCAGGCACAACCACCACTATCTGCCAAGAGCACACCTGCTGGACCTGCGCAGAGCTCTTCTTCTTCCATGGCATCAACAGGGCACACAAGTGATATTATTTGTCGTCGTTGTAAGGGAAGAGGACATTTTGCGAGAGAATGCCAATCTCAGCGTGTGATGATTGCTACTTAGGATGGTGGGTATGAGTCCGCTAGTGACTATGATGCAGATGCTGACAGGTATGAATGTTTAGTTGCTCAACGTGTTTTGAGTGTGCAAGTTACACAAGCTGAGCAAAATTAGAGGCATAATTTGTTCCATACAAGGGGAGTTGTGAAGGAACATTCTGTTCGCGTCATCATAGATGGAGGGAGCTGCAATAACTTGGCTAGAATGGAGATGGTGGAGAAGATATCTCTCACCACAAGACCACATCCACATCCTTACTATATCCAATGGTTCAACAACAACGGCAAGGTTAAGGTAACACGTACTGTTCGTGTGCATTTTAGTATCTCTACATATGCTGATTATGTTGATTGTGATGTGGTACCTATGCAAGCATGTTCCTTATTACTTGGTAGACCATGGCAATTTGATAAAAATTCTGTACACCATGGTAGAAACAATCAGTATACTCTTGTTCATAAGGATAAAAATATTACTATGCTTCCTATGACTCCTGATTCCATTTTGAAAGATGATATTAATAGAGCTAATAAAGCAAAACAAGAGAAAAATAAGAGTGAAAATCAGATTGTGGCAAAAGAATTTGAGCAACCAATGCAGCCTAATAATAAACAATCTAGTGTTGCTTCTGAAATTAAATTGAAAAGTGCATGTTTACTTGCCACCAAATCTGATATTGATGATCTAGATTTTAGCAAATTTGTTTGCTATGCTTTTGTGTGCAAAGAGGCATTATTTTCATTCGAGGACGTGCCTTCCTCTTTGCCTCCTGCTGTCACTAACATTTTGCAGGAATTCGCTGATGCCTTTCCACAAGACGTGCCACCGGGATTACCACCTATTTGAGGGATTGAGCATCAAATTGACTTAACTCCCGGTGCATCATTACCCAACCGTGCACCATACCGTACCAATCCAGAGGAGACGAAGGAGATTATGCGTCAAGTACAAGAACTGCTCGACAAAGGTTATATACGCGAATCCCTTAGTCTTTGTGCTGTTCCTATCATTTTAGTGCCGAAAAAGGATGGTACGTCATGTATGTGCATTGATTGTAGAGGCATTAATAATATTACTATTCGTTATCGTCATCCTATTCCTAGGCTAGATGATATGCTTGATGAATTGAGTGGCTCTACAATATTCTCCATAGTTTATTTGCGTAGTGGATACCATCAAATTCGTATGAAATTGGGAGATGAATGGAAAACAACATTTAAAACTAAGTTTGGATTATATGAGTGGTTAGTCATGCCTTTTGGGTTAACTAATGCACCTAGTACTTTCATGAGGTTAATGAACGAAGTTTTACGTGCTTTCATTGGGCGATTTGTGGTAGTTTACTTTGATGACATATTGATTTATAGCAAATCTTTGGAGGAACATTTGGAACATTTACGTGCTGTTTTTATTGCTCTACGTGATGCACGTTTGTTTGGTAACCTTGGAAAGTGCACCTTTTGCACCGACCGAGTATCTTTTCTTGGCTATGTTGTTACTTTACAGGGAATTGAAGTTGATAAAGCAAAGATTGAACCTATTGATAGTTAGCCATAGCCCAAAACGGTCACACAAGTGAGGAGTTTCCTTGGCCTCGCTGGTTTCTGTAGGCGTTTTGTGAGAGATTTCAGCACCATTGTTGAACCTCTCAACGATCTTACAAAGAAGGATGTTCCTTTTGTCTGGTGTACCGCATAGGAAGAAGCCTTCACGGTATTGAAAGATAAGTTGACACATGCTCCTTTACTCCAACTTCCTAATTTCAATAAGACTTTTGAGCTTGAATGTGATGCTAGTGGAATTGGATTAGGAGGTGTGTTATTACAAGATGGCAAACTTGTTGCATACTTTTCTGAAAAATTGAGTGGGCCTAGTCTGAACTATTCTGCTTATGATAAAGAATTATATGCTCTTGTTCGGACCTTAGAAACATGGCAACATTATTTATGGCCCAAGGAATTTGTTATACATTCTGATCATGAATCTTTGAAACACATTAAAAGTCAAGCAAAACTGAACCGTAGACATGCTAAATGGGTTGAATTCATTTAGACTTTCCCTTATGTCATTAGACACAAGAAGGGTAAAGAAAATGTTATTGTTCATGCATTGTCTCATCGCTATACTATGCTTTCACAACTTGACTTTAAAATATTTGGTTTGGAGACAATCAAAGATCAATATGTTCATGATGCTGAGTTTAAAGATGTATTGCAGAATTGTAAGGAAGGGAGAACTTGGAACAAGTTTGTTCTTAACGATGGATCTGTGTTTCGTGCTAACAAGCTATGCATTCCAGCTAGCTCCGTTCGTCTTTTGTTGTTGCAGGAGGCGCATGGAGGAGGATTAATGGGACACTTTGGCGTCAAGAAGACGGAGGATATACTTGCTACACATTTCTTTTGGCCAAAGATGAGACGGGATGTTGAGCGTTTTGTTTCTCGCTGCACTACATGTCAAAAAGCTAAGTCACGACTCAATCCTCATGGTTTATATATGCCTTTGCCTGTACCTAGTGTTCCTTGGGAGGATATATCTATGGACTTTGTTTTAGGTTTACCTCAAACAAAGAAGGGGAGGGATAGCATATTTGTTGTCATGGATAGGTTCTCGAAAATGGCACACTTTATACCATGTCATAAAAGCGATGATGCTGTTAATGTTGCTGATTTGTTCTTTCGTGAAATTATTCGCTTGCATGGTGTGCCAAATACTATTGTTTCAGATCATGATACTAAATTTCTTAGCCACTTTTGGAGATGTTTATGGGCTAAGTTGGGGACTAAGCTGCTTTTTAGTACTACTTGTCACCCCCAAACTGATGGACAAACTGAAGTAGTCAATAGAACATTGTCTACTATTCTTAGGGCTGTTTTGAAGAATAACAAGAAAATGTGGGAAGAATGCTTGCCTCATATTGAATTTTCTTATAATCGTTCATTGCATTCTACTACTAAGATGTGCCCTTTTGAAATTGTGTATGGTTTCCTACCTCGTGCACCTATTGATTTGTTGCCTCTTCCATCTTCGGAGAAGGTTAATTTTGATGCTAAAGAACGTGCTGAATTGGTTTTAAAAATGCATGAGTTAACTAAGGAAAACATTGAGTGTATGAATGCTAAATATAAACTTGCTGGAGATAAGGGTAGAAAACATGTTGTGTTTGCACATGGAGATCTTGTTTGGTTACATTTTCGTAAGGATATACTTCCTAATTTGCACAAATCAAAGCTAATGCCACGTGCTGATGGTCCTTTTAAGGTGTTAGAGAAAATAAATGATAATGCATATAAACTTGAGCTGCCAGCAGATTTTGGGTTTGTCCCACTTTTAACATTGCAGATTTGAAGCCTTATTTGGGTGAGGACGATGAACTTTCGTCGAGGACAACTTCATTTCAAGAAGAGGAGGATGATGAGGACATCAATACCATTGTTACACCCATAGCCCCTGCTGCTATACATACTGGACCGATTACAAGAGCTCGCGCACGCCAATTGAATTATCAGGTACTTTCATTTCTTGGTAACGATTCTAATGTTCATGAGAATATGATGCTGCCTAAATAGGATACATTTGTTTTGCTTACAAATGAAGGGCCTAGCTTGGACAAGAAAGATGAACCTTGGAGCAAGTTCAAGCATGGAGATGATGGCATGCGCAAGGGGAACAAGAACGGAGTTACAAGTGATGATTCCAGGACTCTGAAGCCACCATAATGAGTGCATGAAGCATGGGACGAAATATACAAGATGCCACTTAATAAATTTCGTCCAGAGGCTATTTTAGGTGCTGCGTCACCTTATGATTGGCCAGGCCCATGTATTTTCGAAGTACTTAAGTATAGGTTGTTTTTAGAGTCCGTATGTGTGGGGAAACAAGAGTTAGGGTTGGTTTCGGAACCCTCCACCAAGGGCCACGAAATTCCCCCTCTCACCTCCATATATACAACCCTTAGGGCATCATTTAGGCTTTGGGTGTTGTTTAGATTAAAAGTTCGCCATAGCTGCAACTTCGCGTACCTCGTTTGTGTTCAACGACCAGACCAAGGCGTCACAGAACCCCACCTTGATCAATAAAGCTTTCATCTTATATTCGCAATATCCAGATTGCAATCTCAGTTTCGTGCTTGTTCTTCGTTTGCTTGCAGGAAACAGATCCTCGTGGTCAGGTTGATCGTGCTCCGGCGTGGTCAATAACCCTCGAAAGTTGGTTTAGCGATTGCTAAGGCGCGACATCTTGCACGTTCGTAGTCGGATTGTCAAGGTCGACTCCCACAGAAAACGATAGCCACCATCTCATCGAAACATCGGGACACCTTTGCCTCTATCACCGGACGTCCGGAGCTGCAGGAACCACCGGACGTCCGGAGCCGCAGGAACCACCGGACGTCCAACCTTACTGGACGACCGGAACCCCCTAACCCAAGAAGAATCAGCGGATTTCCGACCTGACCGGACGTCCGGCGACCGGACGACCGTTTTTTCCGGACATCCGCTACCTATAGATATCAACTTCGGCTGATTTTTGTTTCAGCCATAATTAATTCATCCGAAGTCCGATTTTCACGTTCTTTAGCTCGTTGGAAAGCTCTTGACATCCCCCTTCCCACAAAAATACCACCAACATATTTTGACTCCATCAAAGTTTGACAATTTTGGCATCTTTGCCTAGGGCTTCCACTACATCATCCGCTACACCACTCCGACTCCCGCAACCTAACCAATATTGATCCCCATAGCATTAGTGGTTGCTTGAGGAGTGATTTGAGTCTCCTAAGACGTCTAGGCTACTTAGGGACGGTTGCTTCTTCATCAACCACCACCACCACCACCATAACTTCCGCATAGTTTTGCCCACCTCACACTCCCGCCACCCTGACTTAACCCATTTTTGTTTGTATTGTGAGTTGTGTCTCCTAAGGTGTTTCGGCTACTTAGGGACCGTGCTTCCAACTCCGACACCGTTTATAGTTCACCACATTACCCTCCGTTTCTGCATTGCGTATACCACAACCCATCATTGCATTTCTGCAATCCCATTGAGCTTCCGCAACCACCACCGCATTCCCGTTACCACCATTTGGCATTTGAGATTTTGAGTTCACGGTTTTTCCGTTTCCTAAGGTGTTTCGGCTACTTAGGGACGAGTCTCCATCATCTTGGTATCTCCATCAAGATCACCGTCACTCATCATCGACACGGACGGTAACCTCCATATCATCTTGGTATCGTGGTACCCCTCCATTGTATTTTCCCTTGCCATTGAATTGATAATCCCTAGACCATTTTGCGTTACTTGCCTATCGAGACTAGCCATTTGAGTATTGTCGGCAACGTTACTTGTGCACATTAGTGATCCACCCTTCCATTGCATACATACCATATCATATTGGTATCATCATATCATCCCTTGTGCCTCAAGTTTGTTCCCGCATATATAAAATTGCTACCTTGGTTTGTGCATTTCACAAAGTGGCCATACAAAAAAAAGAAGAGAATAAGCTTTTAAGCAAAGAAAAAGAGAGAGCAAAGAAGCTTGTAAGCAAGTGCCATAGCATCATACCATATTGCATATGAGATTGTCATATCCGATCATCTTGGATCATACCTCCAGAACATCATACAGATATAGCATACTTGGGATAGAAAGTCGATACATTTTGCATCTTATAGGTTGTGCACAAGTGTCGTATCCGCCTATTGAGCAATCGTGCTAGCATCTCTCTTGAGTTGTGCAACATGAGCGTTTTCCGTGGACTCCACATTTTATGCTCATTCCTTGGTTGCACGACCCCATTTATCTATCCGTGTGTGCGTTTCCGTGTGCCATTCTATTGCTATTGGTCTACTTGTTTCACTTGCGAATTTGTGAATCTCATCCAACATTATTGACTCTTGCTAACATTTTACATCAAATTTTTGTGCCACTATCCTCACCGAGCTCCACCATAAGCCTTGCTTGTGTAGGTGTGAGAAACCGACAAGAATTGGTACCAATTGTGCTATTTCCTTGTCCACATTGGAGTGATCATTGATCCACTTTCAACTTCGGTCAAGGTACTGATGCGGAGCATCCCACGACCATCCCCATGGACGCCACCTCAACTATCCAAGCTCCAAGTGGACCAATGAATGGGGCTAGGACACGTGTTATTCAATCCGAGGTGACATCACTCCTACTTGAGTTTTCTCCCTCTTCAAGTGAGACATGGCTACTGCCTAAGTCCAAGATACTATGTGTCATCAGGTACAACGCTCAAGACTCGGAGCTGAGGACTGTAGATGAAGAGACAGGCGTCAACACTTTGGACAGCCCGGAACTTTCGGCCAGAGCCCGGAACTTCCGGCCCCCGGACCTTCCGGTCGACCCGGAGCTTCCGGCCGCCGATGACTTCGATCAGCCCAGGCGTGCCAACTCTCGGGTTAGCCTGGACCCCGTCCCGGACCTTCCGGCGCCCGGAACCTTCGACCGGCCCGGACCTTCCGGCCCCCGGATGCCAGCACATCTCCTCCGTGCCAACTCTCTGGTTAGGCCGGACCCTCCCCGGAACCTCCGGCGCCCGGAACTTCCGGCCTTGCCTGCGCGCAGCCACTTGGGCCGAGGCCCGTATAGCCTTTCGTCACCTAGACTATATATACTCTATCCCGTACAACTTTCTAGGGTTAGTGTTGTGATAGCTCATTTGAGAAATAGAGCTTCGCTCATCCATATCGGATCTACTCCTTGAGAGAGAACGCGGCCCCTCTTCGGAGAAGATCCACCTTGGATTCAAGACCCCTTTACGGGAAGATCCCCTTGTCGTTTCAAGACCTCCTCATGGAGAAGAACCGGTTACCCTATGTATCGTCCTTTGTTGGATTTGGATCGTGTATCTCTTTGTGTTTCGAGGATCTAGCACATGTGTGACTATTTCTTGTTGGTTGAGTGATTCTCTCGTGTTTCCCCTCGTGATTTCCCTCGTTTTCCCCCTCGTGTTCCTCATGTTCTTCGCGGGATCTGCTCCTTTCGTGAAAGATCGGGCCACTAGGGTTCTACCCTACATCATCTTTGTATCTAGAGCCATGTTGATCACGATTTCGGAGCCTCCCTGTTGTGTTTCTAGCCTAATTTTGTTGTTTTTCATCCTAATCCGAAAATCACCACCAAAAATAGCCCCAATTTTTTTTTGTGATTTGTTCGTGTGTTGAGATTTTGTTGGTTTTGATCTGTGAAGTTTGTGTGTGGCTCGTAGATCTAGCCTCCCCACCTTCTTTTCCTCCAATTTCTTATTTTTCCCCTTCGGATTTGGGCTTGTCCCCAAGTTTTTCCGCCCAAATCCACGATCCCCAAGTCTTTGTTCTTGGCAGAATCCCGACCACCGAAACTTCCAGTCCAGCCCGGACCTTCCGGCCTTCCCCGGAACCTCCGGACCCCGGACCCTCCGTCTTGCCCGGAACTTCCGGCTTCAACAGAAAGTTTGCACTACTTCCACATCTCTGCCCAAATTGCACCAAATTTTGTTCCGGTGCTCACCATATACCATATATACTTCCGCATACCTCCACCATTTACGCATAACCCAACTATTTTTGGACGCTCTCCGACACAATTGCTACTTTTAGGTCTGAGAATTTGAGTTGCGGTACCGTATCCTTTTGTGTTTCGGCTATCTAGGTACGGTTCAACATCGACATCACCGCTGCTCATTTTCGCCACGGACGCGTCATCAACAATGACCACCTCGACTATGACTTGGTATTTGTGCCACCATTTTGACACCATACCGGAAGCAAGACTGGTAACCTCATCTTGGTATTGGACATATCACTCTTGCCATTACATTGATAGCCATCATAGCCTTACTCCTTTGCATTGCTTACCCATCAAGACTAGCCATTGAGTATTGCCGATAACAAGACTTGTGCACATTAGTGATCATACTTCCCATAGCATACATACATCATTGTTGCCTATATTGGTATCATCTCTTGTGTCACAAAGTTGTCATCGCATACTCACTTGCTATCTTGGTTCATCAAGCATTGCATGAGAAAAGAGCTCAAACATCAAAGAGCCAACCAAGCTTTTAAGCAAAGAGGAAAGATAAGCAAAGAGCTTTTAAGCAAGAACTATAGCATCACACAACATTAAGATTGTCATACTCGATCATCTTAGATCATATCATAACAACACCTTGCATACAAAGTATTTGGGATAGAAGTCGTTACATTTTTGCTAAGTAGGTTGTGCACAAGTTCTTGTATCCGCCTATCGTGCAATCATGCTAGCATCTCGCTAGTGTTGTGCAACAAGAGCATTTTCGTGGATTCCACATTTTGGCTCACTCTTGGTTGCACAACCCCACTTATCTTTTTGCGTGTGTGTTTCCGTGTACCTTATATGCTTGGTCTACTTGTTACATTGCAGCTTGCGAATCTTTTCCAACATTATTGAAGCTCACTTACAATTGCATCAAATTTTGTGCCACCATCCTAACCAAGCTCCACCAAAAGCTTTTACTTGTGTAGGTGTGAGAAACCGACAAGAACTCGTACCAATTAAGCTATTTCCTTGTCCTACATTGGAGTGATCCTCGATCCACTTTCAACTTAGGTCAAGGTACATTTGGTACTCGTTCCTCTCTTTCTACCACTCACATTTGTCTTGGAATGATGGGTAGGACAAGTACCTCTACCAACCCACTCTTCATGGAGCAAGACGATGACATGAACTCTTTCGTCACCAAGAGTCACCTCTTTGGTGCACAACGTGCTTTGAATCAAGAGCAACAAGCTATGAGTGAACGCATCGACAACCTTGCCGCCGACTTATGACTTTCCGAGCAACATACAAGGGACTACTTTGACCACAAGCTCGACGATCACAAGCAAGAGAATGACGCAAGGATGGACGAGATCCGCGCTTTGTTGCTCAACCGCTCTTCTTCCACTTCAAGAAGGAGCCATTCAAGTTGCCATTCCGACTTTACCCTCTCCGGCTCAAGTACATCGACATCGAACACTCTTAGTCGAGCCGCGCGCACCGACCGTCAAGTAAACCTCAATACACTTCGGGACACCGACTCTCAAGAGCACCAACGACGTCAAGCCGAAGAAGCCTTTGCGCTAGCTCGAGAACGACAACAACAACGCCAACATCAAGAGGAAGAACGCGCACGTCTACACCAAAATGCACAAGATGCCGAGGCTCAACGTCAAGAACAAAAACTCCGTGACGCTCAAGTACTTGAGGCGCAACAAGCTCTACGCTATGCGAGTCGAGCTGTTGCCGACCGAGGCCGTCAAGCCCGTGAAGAAGAGGAAGCACTTCGCGAAGAAATTCACGAACGACGACTTCAAGCTCGCATGCATCGTCTAATTCCTCGTCGAGCTCGACGCGCTCCTCCACAAGCTCGCCAAGACCATCAAGTTCATCAAGAGCATGAAAATAATGGGAATCCTCCGCGACAAGATCAACACGAGGTTGAAAACCCTCCGCATCAAGAGCACCACGAGTTGGACAATCATCTTCAACATGGGCGTCATCATCCCCGACCCCAACACAATGAAGAGCAACGCTACGGCAAGCTCAAGTTCACCATGCCCAAGTTCAACGGAAGCAACGATCCTGAAGAATACTCTTCATGGGCATTGAAAGTTGACAAGATCTTCCGTTTGCACAATTATGAAGAAGAGAAGAAGATCGCGATGGCATCCCTTGAGTTCCAAGACTATGTCTTCATTTGGTGGGAACAAATCATAGAGCGCCGTGAGGCAAGAGGTGAACCACCCATCACTACTTGGGCACAAATGAAGGATGTCATGAGAGCATGCTTCGTGCCTACCTACTACAACCGCGACCTCTTCAAGAAACTCCAACAACTCAAGCAAGGAACCAAGAGCATTGAAGAGTACTACAAGGAGATGGAGATTGCCATGATACGAGCCAATGTCACAGAAGATGATGAGCAAACAATGGCACGTTTCTTGAATGGACTCAATCATCCTATGAAGAAGATCGCCGACTTCCAACCATACTCAAATCTCATCGAGCTAGTGCACCAAGCTACCAAAGCGGAACGCCAAGTGCAAGATGATTTCAAGTAAGCCAAGTTCTCATCCAAGTCCTACGGCTTCTCCAATAACCAAGCTTCGACGACTCCAACACCGACTACAAGACCTTCTACTTCCAACATCGACAAGTCGACTTCCAAGAAAGCTTCGCCAACTACAAGCAACCCTACTACGGGTAACTTCAAGCCGAGAGCTTCATCATCATAAACCCCAACCGATGAGACCGTCAAGACAAGTTCCTTCAAGTGTTTCACTTGCGGAGGCCGAGGCCACAAGTCCTACGAGTGCACCAACAAGCGGACCATGGTCTTCAACGACGATGGCACTTATAACTCCATGAGTGAAGGTGAAATGGAAGCACCTGAGCAAGTCGCCATGCACCGCCAAGTGAACAATGAAGAAGAACAAGTCTTTTGTGATGAAGACTCAAGTCCCGCACTTGTTGTCTCAAAAGTCTTGACTCTCCAACATCACCAAGAAGAAGACCAACGATGCCACATATTCCACACCAAGGCCGGCATCAATGGACGATCCGTCAAGGTCATCATCGATGGAGGGAGTTGTCACAATATCGCAAGTGAAGAACTTTGCTCCAAGCTCCAATTGCCCAAGACGAAGCATCCACATCCATACAAAGTGCAATGGCTTAGTGACTCCGGCACCATCCAAGTCGAGCACCGAGTACAAGTCTCCTTCAAGATCGGCGCCTATGAAGACACCTTGGAGTGCGACATCGTTCCAATGACCGTTTGTCATCTTCTCCTTGGACGGCCACGACAATTCGATAGAGGAGTCGTCCACAACGGTCGAACGAACCACTACATCTTCAAGATGAAGGGCAAGGAGTACGTCCTCCGTCCAATGTCGCCAAGTCAAGTGATCACCGACAAGCATACCACCCATCGTGGAGAGAATGGTGAGAGATTGAGCCACCAAAAAGAGAGTGAGCGCCACAAGCCCAAATTGAGTACCTCCACGATGAGCGAAAACAAGAACCTAGTTCTATTTGCCACCAAACATGAGATGAGAGAAGTGTGTGAGAACCCATCTAGTGTCCTACACTACGTCATCGTGTGCAAGGAAATTGCACCACAAACTAACACCTCTCTGATAGAGGCAAAGGTGTCCCGATGTTTCGATGAGATGGTGGCTATCGTTTTCTGTGGGAGTCGACCTTGACGATCCGACTACGAATGTGCGAGACGTCGCGCCTTAGCAATCGCTAAACCAACTTCCGAGGGTTATTGACCACGCCGGAGCACGATCAACCTGACCATGAGGGTCTGTTTCCTGCAAGCAAACGAAGAACAAGCAAGAAACTGAGATTGCAATCTGGATATTGCGAATATAAGATGAAAGATTTATTGATCAAGGTGGGGTTCTGTGACGCCTTGGTCTGGCCGTTGAACACAAACGAAGTACGCGAAGTTGCAGCTTTGGCGAACTTTTAATCTAAACAAAACCCAAAGCCTAAATGATGCCCTAAGGGCTGTATATATGGAGGAGAGAGGGGGAATTTCGTGGCCCTTGGTGGAGGGCTCCGAAACCAACCCTAACTCTTGTTTCCCCACACATATGAACTCTCAAAACAGCCTATACTTAAGTACTTCAAAAATACATGGGCCTGGTCCAATAATAAGGTGACGCAGCACCTAAAATAGCCTCTGGACGAGATTTATGAAGTGGCATCTTGTATATTTCGTCCCATGCTTCATGCACTCATTATGGTGGCTTCAGAGTCCTGGAATCATCACTTGTAACTCCATTCTTGTTCCCCTTGCGCATGCCATCATCTCCATGCTTGAACTTGCTCCAAGATTCATCTTTCTTGTCCAAGCTAGGCCCTTCATTTGTAAGCAAAACAAATGTATCCAATTTAGGCAGCATCATATTCTCATGAACATTAGAATCGTTACCAAGAAACGAAAGTACCTGATAATTCAATTGGCGTGCGTGAGCTCTAGTAATCGGTCCAGTATGTATAGCAGCAGGGGCTGTGGGTGTAACAATGGTATTGATGTCCTCATCATCCTCCCCTTCTTGAAATGAAGTCGTCCTCGACGAAAGTTCATTGTCCTCACCCAAATAAGGCTTCAAATCTGCAATGTTAAAAGTGGGACTAACCCCAAAATCTGTAGGCAGCTCAAGTTTATATGCATTATCATTTATTTTCTCTAACACCTTAAAAGGACCATCAGCACGTGGCATTACCTTTGATTTGCGCAAATTAGGAAATCTATCCTTACGCAAATGTAACCAAACAATATCTCCAGGTGCAAACACAACATGTTTTCTACCCTTATCTCCAGCAAGTTTATATTTAGCATTCATACGCTCAATGTTTTCCTTACTTAACTCATGCATTTTTAAAATCAATTCAGCACGTTCTTTAGGATCAAAATTAACCTTCTCCGAAGATGGAAGAGGCAACAAATCAATAGGTGCACGAGGTAGGAAACCATACACAATTTCAAAAGGGCACATCTTAGTAGTAGAATGCAATGAACGATTATAAGCAAATTCAATATGAGGCAAGCATTCTTCCCACATTTTCTTGTTATTCTTCAAAACAGCCCTAAGCATAGTAGACAATGTTCTATTGATTACTTCAGTTTGTCCATCAGTTTGGGGGTGACAAGTAGTACTAAAAAGCAGCTTAGTCCCCAACTTAGCCCATAAAGATCTCCAAAAGTGGCTAAGAAATTTAGTATCACGATCTGAAACAATAGTATTTGGCACACCATGCAAGCGAATAATTTCACGAAAGAACAAATCAGCAACATTAACAGCATCATCACTTTTATGACATGGTATAAAGTGTGCCATTTTCGAGAACCTATCCACGACAACCAATATGATATCCCTCCCCTTCTTTGTTCGAGGTAAACCTAAAACAAAGTCCATAGATATATCCTCCCAAGGAACACTAGGTACAGACAAAGGCATATATAAACCATGAGGATTGAGTCGTGACTTAGCTTTTTGACATGTAGTGCAGCGAGAAACAAAACGCTCAACATCCCGTCTCATCTTTGGCCGAAAGAAATGTGTAGCAAGTATATCCTCCGTCTTCTTGACGCCAAAGTGTCACATTAATCCTCCTCCAAGCGCCTCCTGCAACAACAAAAGACGAACGGAGCTAGCTGGAATGCATAGCTTGTTAGCACGAAACACAAAAACTTGTTCCAAGTTCTCCCTTCCTTACAATTCTGCAATACATCTTTAAATTTAGCATCATGAACATATTGATCTTTGATGGTCTCCAAACCAAATATTTTAAAGTCAAGTTGTGAAAGCATAGTATAACGACGAGACAATGCATCAGCAATAACATTTTCTTTACCATTATTGTGTTTAATGACATAAGGGAAAGTCTCAACGAATTCAACCCATTTAGCATGTCTATGGTTCAGTTTTTCTTGA
Source organism: Triticum dicoccoides (assembly GCF_002162155.2). Taxonomy (NCBI): domain Eukaryota; kingdom Viridiplantae; phylum Streptophyta; class Magnoliopsida; order Poales; family Poaceae; genus Triticum; species Triticum dicoccoides. Next base: position 183,509,337 of record NC_041380.1, on the reverse strand, counting down.
CTTTTAATGTGTTTCAAAGATTTATGATCAAAATTTATAACAAATTCCTTGGGCCATAAATAATGTTGCCATGTTTCTAAGGTCCGAACAAGAGCATATAATTCTTTATCATAAGTAGAATCGTTCAGACTAGGCCCACTCAATTTTTCAGAAAAGTATGCAACAAGTTTGCCATCTTGTAATAACACACCTCCTAATCCAATTCCACTAGTATCACATTGAAGATCAAAAGTCTTATTGAAATGAGGAACTTGGAGTAAAGGAGCATGTGTCAACTTATCTTTCAATACCGTGAAGGCTTCTTCCTATGCGGTACCCCAAACAAAAGGCACATCCTTCTTTGTATGCTCGTTGAGAGGTGCAGCAATGGTGCTGAAATCTCTCACAAAACGCCTATAGAAACCAGCGAGGCCAAGGAAACTCCTCACTTGTGTGACCGTTTTGGGCTGCGGCCAACTCTCAATAGCTTCAATCTTGGCTTTATCAACTTCAATTCCCTGTGGAGTAACAAAATAGCCAAGAAAAGATACTCGGTCGGTGCAAAAGGTGCACTTTCCAAGGTTACCAAACAAACGTGCATCACGTAGAGCAATAAAAATGTCACGACCGGTTTTCCAATAAAAATATTTATTGAGAAACCAATCTTTTGAGTCCAGTATGAGAGAAATCATCCTCACTGGTAGACAAATTCTTGATACAATAAGCCAGTAGCATAAAATATATTACAGGGTCGAACTACGGTTGCTCAACCAAATTATTACAAGCATGCCAATAATTATACATAATGGCGGACATGACACAGTGGTGTGGAGGCGTACTACTGACTCGAGGATAGGGCGGTGGTGGAGAAACACAGCGGGGAGAGAAATACAAGACTCTAGGTCTGTCATCTCATCGAGCGTCGAGGTGAGGCTCGATGAATTTATTTGGTAGCGGAAGCGGATATAAAACAGTGACCAAATCCAGGGTCGCACGAGACTGACTGGGACTCCTCTAGGTGTCGGACTCGCTATCAAACTCTTCATCCATGAGATCGCCTTCGTCAGCATCTGGCCAAATCAACAAGCCAGTGAGTACTTTGAAAGTACTCGCAAGACAGTTCGGACGTAAGATATAACAAATGCATGCATGGATGCGTCATGAATAATTCACCAATGTACATTCAAAAATTAGCATAACAAGGTAAGTAAAAGGGAAACGGCGGTAGTCCGCCTGAAATCCCAACAAAACATAAATAACTACCGATCGGGTGTCTGAAGCGACGCCTCGAAAGGTGAATATATAAATATAAGGAAATGATGCCACAGTCGGGCGTCTTAGTGACACCACATAAAGGGCTTTAAAAGAAATACCACAGTCGGACGTCGGGGCGACATCATGGAAAGGGCTTTAAAAGAAATGCCACAGTCGGACGTCGGGGCGACATCACAGAAAGGGCTTTAAAAGAAATGCCACAGTCGGACGTCGGGGCGACATCACAGAAAGGGCTTTAAAAGAAATGCCACAGTCGGACGTCGGGGCGACATCACAGAAAGGGATTTTATTCGTAAGGAAATAATACTCATAATAAATGTTCAATTCATGAGAATAAACGGGTTAGTCCATCCACAGGAATAATCATTTAACCGGACTTAGCACTCATGCGATTCACCGGAGTCTCTGTCATCAAAACTGACATTTGATCAGGACAAGATAATATCGATCTAGGACATGGAATAGATGATTTGGAGGAATGTATGACTCTGCAGAGTTTGTACAAAATTATTCCCACAACCAACGGATTTCCGTAGTCACGAAGGACTAGTTCCGTTTACGGTATTTCAGAAGAAAACACAGCTAACCAGTACACACCCATCCTACCTCTTGATGCTAGGAATCACCCTAGACATCGTCCAAGAAATTTTTTTGAGACGGGGAGATCACAATCTCGAATAGCATGGGATCAAATTTATACACGCGCGCTCTAAGGGGTGCCCCCCTCTCGGTCCCAACCGGAAACACCCATGCCCCCTGACCGGATGACTGGCTTTAATCCAGGGCCATGGAACCATCATCACGGCCTCTCCTTTTGGTGTGTACCAGAAAAGCGGTTTGCAACTTACTATACCATATTCCTTGCGGAAAACATGTGGTAGTACAGGGAAGGAAATGAGAGGAACTGGACCGATACGGTTTGACACTGAAGTCACATAGTCTGGCATAAGACTGGCATGCTACGACATTGCCATCTTACCCATCCTCATGCCAACACATGGCCATTCATACTCACATCCATCCACTTATGGATCATCGAGCTCACTTAACTCAATATTGCATAAAATAACGTTCATCGATATGCTTCTCAACATGTCATGAAACTAACTAAATGCAAAACCTGCCAAGACACTCATCATATCAAAAGTTCAAACATGCTTGCCTGGTTCAGAGTAGTCGGAGCCTAGCTCGGTGAAGTTCGCGGCTCCGTCACCTCCTTCGGTATCTACGGTATAAAGAAAATATATGCTCTATCGTAAATACCAAGGAGTGCACAAAAAGTATTCCAAATATTTTTCAAATAAATCTGATAAAAAACTAGACAAAATTTTAAAGAGAACAGAAAAAGAATCAATCAAAAATACTTTTCTGTTTAAAAGTTATAAGGGTTTTTGTCCAGGGACTCATCTGTAATGAAACAGAAGATTTCCAGGGGCTAGCTTATAAAAACAGAAAACGCTTCGGCAGAAACTACGCCAGCCCAAAGGGAAAGCGCATTTGGCAGAAGGCGTTTTCAGAAAACGCTTCATTTAGAAAGGACAGAGAGGCTGACAGCGGGTCCCGCCTGTCAGGTTTGAACTTTCAAAAAGGGGGAACGAAGCTCGTCGGTGCCCGAGAGCCGCGGTGGTCGCCGGCGGCGATCCACGGCGAGGCAGGGGGATCGGAGGGTACCTCCGAGTTCAGGGCGCCATTCCGCGTCGGTTGGTGGTGGTGGTGGTCACCGGTGAGTACCACGTCGACGGCGAGCCTGGCTCCGACGGACGGCGGCTCGGGTGGTTGCGGACTTCGTCGGAGAGAGCTGTGAAGATCAAATTGAAGAGGGGGTTAGGCTTCTGGTAGCTAGAGGGGGTAACGGACGGGGTTTGGGCGCCGGAGACGGCCTCACCGGAGCGAATCGAGCAGGTGGCCGAGGCGGAGCGAGGCGGCCGAAGTCGAGGAAGAAGGGCCCCTCGAGGCTCTTCTAGTTGCTGGTCGGGGTCCAGTGAGGTGGTGGAGGTGTGCGGGGGCGAGAGGGAGCTTAGGGGCGCTATATATAGCCGGCTCCAGGCGGTTGCCGCAAACGGGATAAGTCCGGCGAGTGATTACGGCGGCGCTGTGGTTGGGCAGTGGGATTAGGGGCTTGGGCAACGCCGTTGAGGCCCACCGGTTCCATTTAGGTGCTAATCGGCCTGGGATTTGGTACTAGGGGCGAGTTCGACAGAACGGGACGGCGCGGGCCCGTCGGCGGCAGTGAGCATGTTCCGTGCTTGCCGGGCCACGACGACGGTGCCACGGGCGTGCGCTGGCATGCATGAGGCCACGTGGAGAGCAGAGGGGCGTTGGGCGGCGCCGAACGGCGTTGAGCCGCCGTTCCGTCCCCTGTCAGCCGCCACGGGAGGTCCCGACACCGCAGAAGACGCCGGCGAGGGCGGGCCAGCGTGCCACCGATGCCAGGAAGAGGCCAAGTGCGCGTGTGGTGCTCCAGACAGTAGGAAGAGGCAGCGAGGAATGTGCCAAGTGCACTGTGAACGCGTGAGTGAAGCTGACGAACAAAAAATGACACGGAAGTCTGAATTTTTCTGAATTTGCAAAGGAACAGTGCAGCTCAGGTGTTGGACAGAATGTTTTAGGCCTCTGGGGATTTTTCCTTGAGCTGATTTTTGGTGGAGTGGCTTCTCATTGCTCCAGTAGGCTGCAAGATTTTTGGTGGAATTTTTGGAGGAGTGTAGATATGAATTTCATCAAATTTGGCAAATCTGGTCCAAACTTGCAGAGACTGAATTTTGAAAATTTTGAAAAGAGGAGGAGTGGATCAAGATGGTTCTGGGTTGTGGGTACAAAGGACTATCCAGGAGAGTTGGTTTGGGATAAAAACTCAAAGGCAAAGTGGTACTTGCTTTGAAAATCACTAAGGCTCAAAATAATTTGCAGAATTGATTTGAGAGGAAAAATAATTAGAATAAATCCAAAACTTGCTTGGATTAGTTGGGACAGAGAACTTAGGCTGATTACAAGGAGTAGGGGAGGTTTTGGAGGGGTTTTACCACATGGGCAAAAATGCCAAGTCATGGGTGGTTTCCAAGATATGAAAATCCCCAAATTTTCATAGAGTTTCTTTTTAAAAGAAAAACAAATTAAACTCCCAAAATAATTTGAGAGGGAACCAACAGAGAAGAAGTTTCAAAAGATCAAACACCACAGTTTGAAAAAATAAAAATCCTTGCCAAAGAAAAGAAAGTTTTTTTTAAGAGGAAGGATTTTCTGGAACAAAAAATTTTAAATGGCCTCTTTTCAAAAACCACAAATTTTTGATAAAAACCAAATTAAAATTTTGGAGTGTCACAACACCTACCCCCTTAGGAAAAATCTCGTCCCCGAGATTTTAGCTGATCCATAAATAAGTGTGGATGCTCTGTCCGAAGAAAATCCTCTCTTTCCCAAGTTGCTTCACCATCGGTGTGATTGCTCCATTGGACTTTGAAAAACTTGATGGTCTTCTGTCGGGTCCTCCTTTCAGACTCCTCTAATATTCTTACGGGACGTTCCTGATATGTGAGGTCTGGCTACACGTCAATGTTTTCATGGGATACTTGTTTCTCTGGGTTGCTTACGCACTTCCTCAATTGCGAGACATGGAACACGTCGTGGACATCGGATAATTCCTCGGGTAAGTCTAGCTGGTAGGCTACAGTGCCTCTTCGTGCCACTATGAAGAATGGTCCAATGAATCTTGGTGCTAACTTTCCTTTAATCTTAAACCATTGCAGTCCTCTCATAGGGGATACTCTCAAGTATACGAACTCACCGGGTTCAAAGCTGACCCTACGATGTCTCTGATCATAATAACTCTTCTGTCGACTTTGAGCGGTCTTAAGTCGGTCTCTGATTAGCTTGACCTTTTCCTCGGCTTCTCTGAGCATGTCTGGTCCGAAGATGTGGCTGTCTCCGATCTCTGACCAATTTAACGGGGTACGACATCTTCGTCCGTATAAAGCCTCAAATGGTGCCATTTGTAGGCTGGCCTGGTAGCTATTGTTATACGCGAACTCGTCATATGGCAGGCTTTCTTCCCAACTGGTTCCATATGTGAGGACACATGCTCTCAGCATGTCTTATAAAACCTGGTTTACGCGTTCTGTTTGTCCATCAGTTTGTGGGTGGTATGCGGTACTGAAGGCTAATTGGGTTCCCAGAGCCTGTTGTAAATGCTCCCAAAATCTTGAGACGAACTGAGTGCCTCTGTCGGATATTATAGTCTCCGGGACACCGTGCAGACAAACTATGCGGGAAAGATAAATCCTGGCAAGCCTCTGAGTGGTGTGGTTCGTCTTTATTGGAATAAAGTGTGCCACTTTGGTTAACCTGTCAGTGATGACCCATATGGCATCATTCCCGTGTCGTGACCGAGGTAGTCCGACAATGAAATCCATCCCTATTTCATCCCATTTCCACTCAGGTATTTTGTTTGGTTGTAGTAGTCCGGCTGGTCTCTGATGCTCAGCTTTTATGCGTTGACATGAGTCGCAACATGCAATGAAGGTGGCTATGTCCCTCTTCATACCGTGCCACAAAAATCCTTCCTGAATATCCTTATACATTTTGGTTCCCCCAGGGTGGATTGAATATGGAGTGGTGTGTGCTTCAGCTAAAATTTGCTGTTTAAGGTCTTCTATGTTAGGCACGCAGAGCCTTTCTCCGTACCATAATATTCCTTCATTGTCTATGACGAATTCCGAGGCCTTGCCCATACTCAACTTTCTTTTGATGCCTTCGATGCTGGTGTGACCGGGCTGAGCTTCTTTGATTTTCTCCACAAGGTCGGGTTGTATTTCCAAGTTTGATATGGTGCCTTCTGCTACCATTATCAAGTTGAGCTTGGCAAATTCTTGTTGGAATTCGGGCCTCAAGCTGCACAGATTGTTTTCGTCGGAGCTGGGGTTCCGACTAAGAGCATCGGCCACTACATTTTCTTTTCCTGGATGGTAATGGATACCAACATCATAATCCTTTACGATTTCCAACCAGCGTCATTGCCGTAAATTTAGTTCTGGCTGCGTGAAAATATATTTGAGACTTTTGTGATCCGTATATATTTCACATCGATTCCCAAGTAAGAAATGCCTCCATTCCTTGAGTGCATGAATAACTGCTGCCATTTCTAAGTCATGAGTGGATAGTTTTCCTCATGCTTGCGAAGTTTCCTTGAAGCGTAGGCGACAACCTTGCCTTCCTGCATCAACACGCATCCGAGACCCTTTCTGGACGCGTCACAATATACTTCAAAATTCTTGTGTATGTCGAGTACAATTAATACCGGTGTTGTCGTTAACTTCCGCTTTAGCTCTTGGAAACTTTTCTCGCAGGCTTCTGTCCATTCAAACTTCTTATCTTTCTTGAGCAACTGTGTCATAGGCTTGGCTATGGTGGAGAATCCTTCAATAAATCTGCGGTAATATCCTGCCATTCCCAAGAAACTCCGTATGTCCGTTACGCTGGCTGGTGACTTCCAGCCAAGTACGGCCTTGACTTTCTCTGGGTCCACTGCGATACCGTCTTGGGTCAGCACGTGGCCTAGAAAGCCTACTTGTCTTAGCCAAAATTCGCACTTGCTGAACTTGGCATACAATTGGTGTTTTCTGAGCTCTCCTAGCACAATCCTGAGATGTTCTGCGTGCTCTTCTGGTGTCTTGGAGTATACCAGAATATCGTCAATGAATACCACGACAAACTTTTCCATAAACTTCATAAATACTTTGTTCATGAGGTGAACAAAATATGCTGGGGCATTAGTTAATCCAAATGGCATCACTGTGAACTCGTACAGTCCATATCTGGAGGTGAAGGCTGTTTTGGGGATATCTTCCGCTCGTACCTTCAATTGATGGTATCCTAACCTTAAGTCAATTTTTGAGAATACCTTGGCCTGAGCGAGTTGATCAAACAAATCATTTATCCTTGGCATCGGGTATTTGTTTTTGACTGTGACCATGTTAAGTGCTCGATAGTCAATACACAATCTCAGCGTTCCATCCTTCTTTTTGGCAAATAAAATTGGTGATCCCCAAGGTGAGGAGCTGGCTCGAATGTATCCCTTGTCCAGTAATTCCTTTATTTGTTTCTTCAACTCGATCAACTCGGATGGTGCCATTCTGTATGGTTTCTTGTATATGGGGGTGGTTCCTGGTGCTAGCTCAATGCGGAATTCTATTTCCCGGTCTGGTGGCATGCCTGGTAGTTCTTCAGGGAATACATCTGGAAATTCACACACTACTGGAACCTTGTTTAGCTCAGAAACGTCCACCTTATTTAATCTCGGTTGCCGGGGTATTTTTCCTTCCTTGGCTGATACTCTTATGGTCTTCCCTTGGTGGTGTGTGAGAATTACGGTCCTGTTGAAACAGTCGATAAACCCCTTGTTGGTGGTTAGCCAATCCATCCCTAGGATGACATCCAGTCCTTTATTTTCCAACACAATAAGATTTGCGTGAAACTCCAATCCTTCGAACTCAATGACCACATTCTGACAGTACTTCTGAGTAACTTGCTGAATCCCAGGGGACTTGATGATCATGGATTTCTCCAAAGGAAGCACCGAAAAATTATTTTGCAAGGCAAAAATTTTCGAAATGAAAGAGTGAGAAGCTCCAGAATCAAACAAAACCATTGCAGGTATTGTGTTGACAGGAAACGTACCGAGTACGATATCCGGAGCATTTTGTGCCTCCTCTTTGGTTATGTGATTCAGATGACCCTTCCTGTGGTTATTGTTGGGATTGAAATTGTTTCGCTTGGGCGCGGAATTGTTGCCGCCGTTGTTCGGCTTTGGGGTTGAGTTCCTTGGCTTGGGGCACTGTTTGGCATAGTGCCCTTCTTCTCCACAAGCGTAACAAGTAACGCCGGGGCGATAGGTGAATTCCTTGTCCCTTGCATGAAAATTCTTGATTGGGCGTGAGACATTGGATGAGGATTTGTGTGTCCCACCCTTTTGAAGATCTGTCTTGCTTCGGTGATTGCGAGCATGATTAGTCTGGTCCCTTTTTCGCTTGCGGATATCTTCCAGACTGTGTCTCTCATTTTCCAGAGTAATGGCTTTGTCCACCAGTGTTTTAAAATCAGGAAAAGTGTGCACGACCAGTTGGCATTTAAGCGCGGGCGCCAGACCGTCAAGGAATTTCTCCATCTTCTTGATTTCAGTCATACGCTCTTCATTGGCGTAGCGGGACAATAGAGTAAATTGACTGTTGTAATCTGACACTGTCATGTTCCTTTGTTTGAGGTCATCGAACTCTCTCTTCTTGATTTTCATAATACTCTTAGGAATGTGTGCACCACGGAAACCTTCCTTGAAATCATCCCAGGATATGCCATTTTCGTTGGGATGCATGTGCAGAAAATTCTCCCACCACGATGCGGCTGCTCCTGTGAGATAGTGCGGAGCATACAATACCTTCTCGGGGTCTGAACATTTTGCAACAATTAATTTCCTCTCCATATCTCGAAGCCAATCCTCGGCTTCAAGAGGTTTGTCAGTGTGAGAAAATGTTTGAGGACGTATCTTCTGTAGCTCAGATAACTTGGAATGCTGCTGATACTGTCCATGGTGATTTCCCATGTTGATGACTTGGTTCATCATTTCCCGATGTTTTTGCTGACTCTGCTCATAAAGGCGGCACATTTGTGAAAGTGCCGATTCACTGCCCTGTTGGCTTGACTGTCCCTGAGTGAACTCGTTGCTGGGTTGTGCATCATAATTTTCCTCTGGTGGAGTTGGCATGGAGCGAGTCCAAGGACGAGACATTTTTCACTCTGGGGATAAATTTTGTAAAACCCATAAGAAAAGCGGAAAGAGTCGCAAAAACAATTCCAAAAAAAGGAAAAAGCATAAAGCTGGCAAATAAAACTAAATAAACCAGCTTACTTAAGAAAAATAAATCGACTTGCGCACGGAGAAGGACTGCTCATTGCATATCTTACACGCGGGTGGTAATTATACAATACATCACTCAGGATATGCGTACATAATCCTGACATGTTATTTAGGCTAGTGCACTTCTCCAGATCCTACATGATGCGCAAACAGGCTACTTCTCACAACCTATGTACATATCTTACAAAGCGGTACATTACATGGCAGCTAGGCGTACTCAGGCAGAGATGTTGACTACCTCCTTTGCCCTGCCGAGGGCGAGGCGTAGAGAGGTTGGGGAATCGACTTCCTCCTCGCTAATGGGCTCCATACGTGTAGTGTTACGCAGAGTGGACGGAGCGGTTGCAAGGGGCGGAGCTATACGTACAGGAGTGGGTGCGAAGGGTGGTGCAGTGCGCGCTGGGGTGGGCGCAATGACTTGGTTGAATTCTTCGGTAGAAGGCAGGCGACGAGTAGGCGTATAAGATGCTGAGGACGAGACCAAAGTCAGTGGCGGTGCGATGGGTAGGAGCTCCCTCCTGTTGGCGGTACAGCCATGGACTGAGTCCATGCGGGTAGCTACGAAGTCGTCAACCAGGTTGTCGAAGGCTGCCTCCAGGGCCCGAAGATACTCAATGAGCATCTCAAAAGCCTCGTCTCGTTCTCCTCTAGGGCAGGAGTATGCGTAGTGACAGGTGTAAGGCACATGGCATGGAAGACAGCGGTAGCGACGAGTCTTCATCGCGGGAAGGACATCCCTGAGGCGAGCTATCGCCTCACGGGCTGCCATCTGCAGAGCATGCCTCTCCGTAGGCATGGCTCTTCCCACGAACCGGAAGCGGCGTAACTCACCACGCCCTCCCTTGAACTGCACCGCGGCCTGGTGCATGGTCAGACTGTCGTTGACTCGGTGCTGGCAGAGTGTGAAGACTGGGCGCACAGATGGCCCCATCGCGACCTGAACGATGAAGGAAAGAAGCTTGACGAACCCATCGGGCACGTTGGCGAAGGTCTGAGACTCGCAGCTGTTGTCGGCCATCTACAAAAGTAGGTAAAAATTCTGCATGGTCAGATCATAAATTTATGCTGACTGACAGAAAATGACTACAATCAAGAAAATATGAAAAGGCTCAATCATGCTAATAACCAATTAGCGATCGCACCTAGTGGCTTCCTACAGTCAGCCTGGCTCTGGTACCAAGCTTGTCACGACCGGTTTTCCAATAAAAATATTTATTGAGAAACCAATCTTTTGAGTCCAGTATGAGAGAAATCATCCTCACTGGTAGACAAATTCTTGATACAATAAGCCAGTAGCATAAAATATATTACAGGGTCGAACTACGGTTGCTCAACCAAATTATTACAAGCACGCCAATAATTATACATAATGGCGGACATGACACAGTGGTGTGGAGGCGTACTACTGACTCGAGGATAGGGCGGTGGTGGAGAAACACAGCGGGGAGAGAAATACAAGACTCTAAGTCTGTCATCTCATCGAGCGTCGAGGTGAGGCTCGATGAATTTATTTGGTAGCGGAAGCGGATATAAAACAGTGACCAAATCCAGGGTCGCACGAGACTAACTGGGACTCCTCTAGGTGTCAGACGCGCTATCAAACTCCTCATCCATGAGATCGCCTTCGTCAGCATCTGGCCAAATCAACAAGCCAGTGAGTACTTTGAAAGTACTCGCAAGACAGTTCGGACGTAAGATATAACAAATGCATGCATGGATGCGTCATGAATAATTCACCAATGTACATTAAAAAATTAGCATAACAAGGTAAGTAAAAGGGAAACGGCGGTAGTCCGCCTGAAATCCCAACAAAACATAAATAACTACCGATCGGGTGTCTGAAGCGACGCCTCGAAAGGTGAATAAATAAATATAAGGAAATGATGCCACAGTCGGGCATCTTAGCGACACCACATAAAGGGCTTTAAAAGAAATACCACAGTCGGACGTCGGGGCGACATCACAGAAAGGGCTTTAAAAGAAATGCCACAGTCGGACGTCGGGGCGACATCACAGAAAGGGCTTTAAAAGAAATGCCACAGTCGGACGTCGGGGCGACATCACAGAAAGGGCTTTTATTCGTAAGGAAATAATACTCATAATAAATGTTCAATTCATGAAAATAAATGGGTTAGTCCATCCACATGAATAATCATTTAACCGGACTTAGCACTCATGCGATTCACCGGAGTCTCTGTCATCAAAACTGACATTTGATCAGGACAAGATAATATCGATCTAGCACATGGAATAGATGAGTTGGAGGAATATATGACTCTGCAGAGTTTGTACAAAATTATTCCCACAGCCAACGGATTTCCGTAGTCACGAAGGACTAGTTCCGTTTAGGGTATTTCGGAAGAAAATACAGCTAACCAGTACACACCCATCCTACCTCTCGATGCTAGGAATCAGCCTAGACATCGTCCAAGAAAAACTTTTGAGACGGGGAGATCACAATCTCGAATAGCATGGGATCAAATTTATACACACACGCTCTAAGGGGTGCCCCCCTCTCGGTCCCAACCGGAAACACCCATGCCCCCTGACCGGATGACTGGCTTTAATCCAGGGCCATGGAACCATCATCACGGCCTCTCCTTTTGGTGTGTACCAGAAAAGCGGTTTGCAACTTACTATACCATATTCATTGCGGAAAACATGTGGTAGTACAGGGAAGGAAATGAGAGGAACTGGACCGATACGGTTTGACACTTAAGTCACATAGTCTGGCATAAGACTGGCATGCTACGACACTGCCATCTTACCCATCCTCATGCCAACACATGGCCATTCATACTCACATCCATCCACTTATGGATCATCGAGCTCACTTACCTCAATATTTCATAAAATAACGTTCATCGATATGCTTCTCAACATGTCATGAAACTAACTAAATGCAAAACCTGCCAAGACACTCATCATATCAAAAGTTCAAACATGCTTGCCTGGTTCAGAGTAGTCGGAGCCTAGCTCGGTGAAGTTCGCGGCTCCGTCACCTCCTTCGGTGTCTACGGTATAAAGAAAATATATGCGCTATCGTAAATACCAAGGAGTGCACAAAAAGTATTCCAAATATTTTTCAAATAAATCTGATAAAAAACTAGAATTTTTTTTAAAGAGAACAGAAAAAGAATCAATCAAAAATACTTTTTTGTTTAAAAATTATAAGGGTTTTTGTCCAGGGACTCATCTGTAATGAAACAGAAGATTTCCAGGAGCTAGCTTATAAAAACAGAAAACGCTTCGGCAGAAACTACGCTAGCCCAAAGGGAAAGCGCATTTGGCAGAAGGCGTTTTCAGAAAACGCTTCGTTTAGAAAGGACAGAGAGGCTGACAGCGGGTCCCGCCTATCAGGTTTGAACTTTCAAAAAGGGGGAAACGAAGCTCGTCGGCGCCCGAGAGCTGCGGTGGTCGCCGGCGGCGATCCACGGCGAGGCAGGGGGATCAGAGGGTACCTCCGAGTTCAGGGCGCCATTCCGCGTCGGTTGGTGGTGGTGGTGGTCGCCGGCGAGTACCACGTCGACGGCGAGCCTGGCTCCGGCGGACGGCGGCTCGGGTGGTTGCGGACTTCGTCGGAGAGAGCTGTGAAGATCAAATTAAAGAGGGGGTTAGGCTTCTGGTAGCTAGAGGGCGTAACGGACGGGGTTTGGGCGCCGGAGACGGCCTCACTGGAGCGAATCGAGCTGGTGGCCGAGGCGGAGCGAGGCGGCCGGAGTCGAGGAAGAAGGGCCCCTCGAGGCTCTTCTAGTTGCTGGTCGGGGTCCAGTGAGGTGGTGCAGGTGTGCGGGGGCGAGAGGGAGCTTAGGGGCGCTATATATAGCCGGCCCGAGGCGGTTGCCGCAAACGGGATAAGTCCGGCGAGTGATTACGGCGGCGCTGTGGTTGGGCAGTGGGATTAGGGGCTTGGGCAACGCCGTTGAGGCCCACTGGTTCCATTTAGGTGCTAATCAGCCTGGGATTTGGTACTAGGGGCGAGTTCGACAGAACGGGACGGCGCGGGCCCGTCGGCGGCAGTGAGCACGTTCCGTGCTTGCCGGGCCACGGGCGTGCGCTGGCATGCATGAGGCCACGCGGAGAGCAGAGGGGCGTTGGGCGGCGCCGAACGGTGGTTAGCCACCGTTCCGTCCCCTGTCAGCCGCCACGGGAGGTCCCGACGCCGCAGAAGACGCCGGCGAGGGCGGGCCAGCGTGCCACCGATGCCAGGAAGAGGCCAAGTGCGCGTGTGGTGCTCCAGACAGTAGGAAGAGGCGGCGAGGAACGTGCCAAGTGCACTGTGAACGCGTGAGTGAAGCTGACGAACGAAAAATGACACTGAAGTCTGAATTTTTCTGAATTTGCAAAGGAACAGTGCAGCTCAGGTGTTGGACAGAATGTTTTAGGCCTCTGGGGATTTTTCCTTGAGCTGATTTTTGGTGGAGTGGCTTCTCATTGCTCCAGTAGGCTGCAAGATTTTTGGTGGAATTTTTGGAGGAGTGTAGATATGAATTTCATCAAATTTGGCAAATCTGGTCCAAACTTGTAGAGACTGAATTTTGAAAAATTTGAAAAGAGGAGGAGTGGATCAAGATGGTTCTGGGTTGTGGGTACAAAGGACTATCCAGGAGAGTTGGTTTGGGATAAAAACACAAAGGCAAAGTGGTACTTGCTTTGAAAATCACTAAGGCTCAAAATAATTTGCAGAATTGATTTGAGAGGAAAAATAATTAGAATAAAATCCAAAACTTGCTTGGATTAGTTGGGACAGAGAAGTTAGGCTGATTACAAGGAGTAGGGGAGGTTTTGGAGGGGTTTTACCACATGGGCAAAAATGCCAAGTCATGGGTGGTTTCCAAGATATGGAAATCCCTAAATTTTCATAGAGTTTCTTTTTAAAAGAAAAACAAATTAAACTCCCAAAATAATTTGAGAGGGAACCAACAGAGAAGAAGTTCCAAAAGATCAAACACCACAGTTTGAAAAAATAAAAATCCTTGCCAAAGAAAAGAAAGTTTTTTTTAAGAGGAAGGATTTTCTGGAACAAAATTTTTTAAATGGCCTCTTTTCAAAAACCACAAAGTTTTTGATAAAAACCAAATTAAAATTTTGGAGTGTCACAAAAAACAGCACGTAAATGTTCCAAATGTTCCTCCAAAGATTTGCTATAAATCAATATGTCATCAAAGTAAACTACCACAAATCATCCAATGAAAGCACGTAAAACTTCGTTCATTAACCTCATGAAAGTACTAGGTGCATTAGTTAACCCAAAAGGCATGACTAACCATTCATATAATCCAAACTTAGTTTTAAATGTTGTTTTCCATTCATCTCCCAATTTCATATGAATTTGATGGTATCCACTACACAAATGAACTTTGGAGAATATTGTAGAGCCACTAAATTCATCAAGCATATCATCTAGCCTAGGAATAGGATGATGATAACGAATAGTAATATTATTAATACCTCTACAATCAACGCACATACACGACGTACCATCCTTTTTCGGCACTAAAATGATAGGATCAACACAAGGACTAAGGGATTCGCGTATATAACCTTTGTCGAGTAGTTCTTTTACTTGACGCATAATCTCCTTCGTCTCCTCTAGATTGGTACGGTATGGTGCACGGTTGGGTAATGATGCACCGGGAATTAAGTCAATTTGATGCTCAATCCCTCGAATAGGTGGTAATCCCGGTGGCACGTCTTGTGGAAAGATGTCAGCGAACTCCTTCAAATTGTTAGTGACAGCAGGAGGCAAAGAGGAAAGCACGCCCTCGAATGAAAATAATGCCTCTTTGCACACAAAAGCATAGCAAACAGATTTGCTAAAATCTAGATCATCAATATTAGATTTGGTGGCAAGTAAACATGCACTTTTCAATTTAATTTCAGAAGCAACACTAGATTGTTTATTATTAGGCTGCATTTTTTGCTCAAATTCTTTTGCCACAATCTGATTTTCACTCTTATTTTTCTCTTGTTTTGCTTTATTAGCTCTATTAATATCATCTTTCAAAATGGAATCAGGAGTCATAGGAAGCAAATTAATATTTTTATCCTTATGAACAAGAGTATACTGATTATTTCTACCATGGTGTACAGAATTTTTATCAAATTGCCATGGTCTACCAAGTAATAAGGAACATGCTTGCATAGGTACCACATCACAATCAACATAATCAACATATGTAGAGATACTAATATGCACACGAACAGTACGTGTTACCTTAACCTTGCTGCTGTTGTTGAACCATTGGATGTAGTAAGGATGTGGATGTGGTCTTGTGGTGAGAGATAGCTTCTCCACAATCTCCATGCTAGCCAAGTTATTGCAGCTCCCTCCATCTATGATGACGCGAACAGAATGTTCCTTCACAACTCCCTTTGTATGGGACAGATTATGCCTCTGATTTTGCTCAGCTTGTGTGACCTACACACTCAAAACACGTTGAGCAACTAAACATTCATACTTGTCAGCATCTTCAATAGCCATGTATTACGTTTCATGATCAGAATCCTCTCCACCATGTTCTTCATGTGTAATAAGTGCCAAAGTCTCCTCATCATAGTCACTAGCGGACTCATACCCACCATCCTCAGTAGCAATCATCACACGCTGAGAGTGGCATTCTCTCGCAAAATGTCCTCTTCCCTTACAACAACGACAAATAATATCACTTGTGTGCCCCGTTGATGCCATGGAAGAAAAAGAACTCTACACAGGTCCGGTAGGTGTGCTCTTGGCAAATAGTGGTGGTTGTGCCTGCTTTCTTGTATCACGGCTGGAGGTGGCACCTGATGGAGGTGCTGGTGGAGTGGAAGTAGAGGATGCACGTGGTGTCCATCATGAAGATCGACCTGCAGAAAAGTTAGTTCGCGCCAATGCCTGTCGATCCTGCACTTCACGTTCAGCTTTACAAGCAAGATGGAATAAACGAGTGATATTAGTATACTCCTTATACTCTAGAATGGTCTGAATCTCTCTATTTAATCCACCCATAAAACGTGCAAGCATAGCTTCATTCTCCTCAACAATACCACATCTAATCATGCCAGTTTGTAATTCCTGATAATATTCTTCTACAGAATTTTTTCCTTGTCTTAAACGCTGCAATTTTTGAAGTAATTCATGTTGATAATATGGTGGAACCCAACGAGTACACATGACAGTTTTCAAAGCAGCCCAAGCAGCTGGAATAGGACATAATCTGCAATGTTCAGACCACCAAACACATGCAAAACTAGTGAATGCACAAACCGTAGCAGGAACACATCTCTCCTCGGGATATTGTAAACATGTAAATCGTTGTTCAGTTTCTAACTCCCAAGTAAGGTATATATCAGGAACATATCTACCCTCAAATGGTGGAATATTCAATTTTAGTTTAGGGAGATGCTCATAATCTCGTACCTGAGGGTGAGCCCACCATTGCCATTATTTGCATGTGGACGACTTGGTGGTTGTTGTGCTGGTGGTGGCACGCAGTTCTGATTTTCATCAACCTCATCCTCGTAATCTCCGGCAAAATCATCCTCCTCCGCATCAGCAGCAGGAGCCACAGAAGTATCAACAGCAGCACCAACAGTTTGGCCAGGTGCAAGAGGGAGACGGCTCGCTCGGCGAGGGGCTGTTTCACGATCTGTAGGTAGTCGTTGTTGTTGTTGTTGTTGTTGTTGTTGTTGTTGTAGAGGTGCGTTAGGTGCAGCCGGTGGTGGTGGTGGAAGACGCGCGAGCAATTCATTAAACCTGTTATCGAGCCTTGTTTCGAACGTCTTCTCCATGCCATCTATCTTCTCCATGGCCTCTTGAAATCTGTTTAGCACATCTTGCACCTGTCCACTCATCATTTGCTGAAATTTATCATGCAACTCCTTATTTGTCATGTTCTCCCAGTCAGTCTCGTTGGCTTGTGATCCTGCCATGGTTAGCAACAATAGAAACACACAAGAATATGATCCTACAAACTACTAACAAGAGGTGGTGGTGGTGTCACAAATCCGTCAAGCAAATCTCAAATTCTTACCAGTTCTTACCCAGCAGCAGGCGGTGATCGGCAACCGTCGTAGTCAAAACTCTCAAAGCTTGGATAGAGCGATTACCAGGGAGAGTCAAACGCACGACGTAGATGTATGTGGACCTGGGAAGGCTTATAATATGGTAGCAAAAAGGGTCAGCAATAATCAATTCAGAGATGCAAAGTTGAATAAACGCTCAACGATGGTACTGTGCTGGTCCTAGGCTAGACCGTGCTAGAGATGCAAGCCTAGAACACTAACAAAATCACAGCACTGCACGTAAACAATGGAGGAGCACACTCTGAATTGTTTTCCTTTTTTTTCACTTTTTTGCACTTTTTTTTCCTCTTTTTTTTGAGTTTGGAACTATTTTTCTTCTGCGGGTAGCACGGAATCTTGGGAGTCCTACTCTGTCACGACTCGGAGTATGGCGTGATCTGGAACTCGAAAACAATGCAACAATTACTGGAGTCGGACTAGGACTGGTGGCGGAGATGAATCTGGTGGAATCTCGGACTGGTGGCGGCGATGAATCTGGTGGAAATCGGACTAGTGGCGGATATATGTTGGAAGTGAACTCGGATTGGCGTGATGGCGGCAGATATGTGGTGGCGTATATGGACTCAGATTGGTGGTGAATATGGCAGCGATGATGAAGTTGGTGTGGTGGTGGTATATGGCGGCAGCGGTGATGATGCGGTGGTGATATATGGCAGCGGCGACATGACAACCTGTGAACAGAACTCGAAACTCTAAAGGACTAGACGCTAAGACCAGCAACTTGACACGACGATGCAACCGCAAATTCAACAAAGCAAATACAAAAAATATTATGCAAAGGCTCAGATTGGTTCAGATAGGATGAACTAACCCTAATTTTTTTGGCTTTTTTGTGGACTATAGGTACGAAGAATAGACTCGATCTAAACTACGAAAAAACTGTAAAATCTCACCGAGCAACCTGAAAATCTGATACCACTTGATAGAGTCAAAAGTTTCCCGATGTTTCGATGGGATGGTGGCTATCGTTTTCTGTGGGAGTCGACCTTGACGATCCGACTACGAATGTGCGAGACATCGCGCCTTAGCAATCGCTAAACCAACTTCCGAGGGTTATTGACCACGCCGGAGCACGATCAACCTGACCACGAGGGTGTGTTTCCTACAAGCAAACGAAGAACAAGAAAGAAACTGAGATTGCAATCTGGATATTGCGAATATAAGATGAAAGCTTTATTGATCAAGGTGGGGTTCTGTGACGCCTTGGTCTGGTCGTTGAACACAAACGAAGTACGCAAAGTTGCAGCTATGGCGAACTTTTAATCTAAACGAAACCCAAAGCCTAAATGATGCCCTAAGGGCTGTATATATGGAGGAGAGAGGGGGAATTTCGGGGCCCTTGGTGGAGAGGTCCGAAACCAACCCTAACTCTTGTTTCTCCACACATACGGACTCTAAAAATAGCCTATACTTATGTACTTCGAAAATACATGGGCCTGGCCCAATAATAAGGTGACGCAGCACCTAAAATAGCCTCTGGACGAAATTTATGAAGTGGCATCTTGTATATTTCGTCCCATGCTTCATCCACTCATTATGGTGGCTTCAGAGTCCTGGAATCATCACTTGTAACTCCGTTCTTGTTCCCCTTGCGCATGCCATCATCTCCACGCTTGAACTTGCTCCAAGGTTCATCTTTCTTGTCCAAGCTAGGCCCTTCATTTGTAAGCAAAACAAATGTATCCAATTTAGGCAGCATCATATTCTTATGAATGTTAGAATCGTTACCAAGAAACGAAAGTACCTGATAATTCAATTGGCATGCGCGAGCTCTAGTAATCGGTCCAGTATGTATAGCAGCAGGGGCTGTGGGTGTAACAATGGTATTGATGTCCTCATCACTCTCACACTCTTCCTCTAGTGTTGTCTTCTCTTTTGCAGGAATTTCAAGATGTTTTTCCCGATGAGCTTCCTTCGGGACTACCTCCTCTACGATGCATTGAGCACCGAATCGACCTCATCCCCGGAGCACCACTTCCAAACAGAGCTCCCTACCGCGTCAACCCCGAACAAACCAAAGAAATTCAAAGGCAAGTAAAACATCTCATAGACCATGGACATGTGTGTGAAAGTTTGAGCCCTTGTGCCGTTCCGGTCATTCTTGTGCCAAAACGTGACGGTAGTTTTCGCATGTGCTCCAATTGTAGACCTATCAATGCTATCACCGTTCGTTATAGGTATCCCATTCCATGCCTAGATGATATGCTTGATGAGCTTAGCGGTGCCACTATATTTTCCAAAATTGATCTTAAGAGTGGTTACTATCAAATCCGCATACAAGAGGGTGATGAATGGAAAACCGCCTTCAAAACCAAGTTTGGTTTGTATGAGTGGTTAGTCATGCCTATGGGTCTTTCGGAAGCACCGGACACTTATATGCGCCTTATGAATCATGTCTTTTGCCCTTACATTGGTCTATTTGTTGTGGTTTACTTTGATGATACTCTTGTATTTAGCAAATCTATTAAAGAGCATGCCACCCATGTCCGCACCGTTTTGCAAACTCTTCGAAAAGAGCACCTCTATGCTAATATGGAGAAATGCCTTTTTGGTGTTGATAAGCTCGTTTTCTTGGGTTTTGTGGTCTCTTCTAAGGGTGTTCATGTTGATGAGTCCAAGATTAATGCTATTAAGACTTGGCCGCAACCAACCAACTTGCATCAAGTTCGTAGTTTTCTTGGTCTTGCGGGTTTCAATCGTTGCTTTGTGAAGGATTTTAGCACCACTGCTTCGCCTTTGCATGCTTTGAGCAAGAAGAATGCGCCGTTTATTTGGGGACCATCCCAAGATACCACATTGAATGAGCTTAAGAATTTGCTTACTCATGCCCCCATGCTTGCTTTACCCAACTTCGACAAACCTTTTGAAATTCATTGCGATGCTAGTGGTAATGGCAAAGGCGGTGTGTTAACACAAGAGAAGCGCCCCATAGCATACTTTAGTGAGAAACTTTCCGGAGCGCAACTCAATTATCCCATCTATGACAAAGAGCTATATGCTTTAGTCCGCGTTTTGCATGAATGGGAACACTACCTTCATCCCCATGAGTTTATCATTCATACCGATCAGGAGACTCTCAAGTATCTTAAGGGAAAAACTAAGTTGAACAAGCGTCATGCTAAATGGAGTGAATTTATTGAGTCTTTTCCCTATGTCATCAAGTACATCAAGGGTAAAGAAACATAGTAGCGGATGCTCTTTCCCGCATTTGCATGCTTGTCACGCAACTTGAGTTTGATGTCATTGGCTTCGAGCATATCAAAGACTTATATGAGCATGATGCAACTTTTGCCATTCCTTATGCAAAGTGTTTGTCGAATACATCTTGGGAACACTATTACATCAAAGATGGCTACCTTATGAGAGCTAACAAACTTTGCATTCCCAAGTCCTTGCTTCGTTTGTTGCTTTTGCAGGAATCTCATGGAGGAGTCTTAATGGGACACTTCGGACGCGACAAGACATTATCCACGCTCTCGAAGAGCTACTTTTGGCCTAAGATGTTTCAGGATGTCAATCGTTTCACCAACCGGTGTTCTACATGTCGCAAAGCTATGTCCAAAGCTCAATCTCATGGTCTCTATATGCCTTTACCTATTCCCTACCAACCTTGGGAATAAATTAGCATTGACTTTGTCCTTGGTTTGCCTAGAACTCGAAATGGGAAAGATTCTATATTTGTCGTCGTGGACCGTTTCTCAAAAATGGCACATTTTATTCCTTGCCACAAGATAGACGATGCTTCACATGTTGCTAATCTCTTTTGTAGGGAAATTTGGCGTCTCCATGGTGTGCCAAAAACCATCGTCTCGGACCGCGACGTCAAGTTCCTTAGCTACTTTTGGAAGACCCTATGCGCCAAGCTCGGAATCAAGCTACTCTTCTCCACAGCTTACCATCCTCAAACCGATGGCCAAACGGAGGTGACAAACTACACACTCTCCGCTCTCCTTCGAGTACTCATCAAGAAGAACATCAAGGAGCGGGAGGAGTGTCTACCCATCGCCGAGTTCGCCTACAACCGAGCAAGACACTCAACAACCTGCAAGTCCCCTTTCGAGGTCGTCTACGGATTCAACCCTTTGTCACCATTGGATATTCTACCTCTACCACTCCAAGAGCGAATCAATTTGGATGCAAGTGCAAGAGCGACCCATATCAAGAAGGTGCATGAAGATCCAAGAAACACCATAGAGCGCCAAATACAATGCCTTGCGACCAAGCTCAACATCAACAAGCAACCTATGGTCTTCAACATTGGTGATCTCGTGTGGCTACACCTTCTCAAGGAGCGCTTTCCTCAAGAACGCAAGTCTAAGCTTCGACGTTGAGTAGATGGACCCTTCAAGGTGCTCGCACGATACAACGACAACGCTTACAAGATCGACCTCCTGCGCGACAAATACAACATGAGCGACATCTTCAACATCAAAGATCTCTCTCCCTTCCATGGTGATGAAGAACTCGATCCGAGGACGGATCTTCCCCAAGGGAGGGGAGATGACGCGGAGCATCCCACGACCATCCCCATGGATGCCACCTCAACTATCCAAGCTCCAAGTGGACCAATGACAAGGGCTAGGACACGTGCTATTCAATCCAAGGTGACATCACTCCTACTTGAGTTTTCTCCCTCTTCAAGTGAGACATGGCTACTGCCTAAGTCCGAGATACTATGTGTCATCAGGTACAACACTCAAGACTCGGAGCTGAGGACTGTAGATGAAGAGACAAGCGTCAACACTCTGGACAGCCCGGAACTTCCGGCCAGAGCTCGGAACTTCCGGCCCCCGGATCTTCCGACCGACCCGGAGCTTCCGGCCGCCGATGACTTCGACCAGCTCAGGCGTGCCAACTCTCGGGTTAGCCCGGACCCCGTCCCGGACCTTCCGGTGCCCGGAACCTCCGGCCGGCTCGGACCTTCCGGCCCCCGGATGCCAGCACATCTCTTCCGCGCCAACTCTCTGGTTAGGCCGGACCCTCCCCGGAACTTCCGGCGCCCGGAACTTTCGGCCTAGCCTGGAACTTCCGGCCCTGCCTGCGCGCAGCCACTTGGGCCGAGGCCCGTGTTGCCTTTCGTCACCTATACTATATATACTCTATCCCGTACAACTTTTAGGGTTAGCATTGTGATAGCTCATTTGAGAGATAGAGCTTCGCTCATCCATATCGGATCTACTCCTTGAGAGAGACCGCGGCCCCTCTTCGGAGAAGATCCACCTTGGATTCAAGACCCCATTACGGGAAGATCCCCTTGTGGATTCAAGACCTCGTCACGGAGAAGAACCGGTTACCCTATGTATCGTCCTTTGTTGGATTTGGATCGTGTATCTCTTTGTGTTTTGAGGATCTAGCACATGTGTGACTATTTCTTGTTGGTTGAGTGATTCTCTCGTGTTTCCCCTCGTGATTTCCCTCGTTTTCCCCCTCGTGTTCCTCGTGTTCTTCGCGGGATCCGCTCATTTTGTGAAAGATCGGGCCACTAGGGTTCTACCCTACATCACGTACATTTGGTATTCGTTCTTCTCTTTCTACCACTCACATTTTTCTCTTGGACTGATGGATAGGCAAGGCATTTCATCTTCGGTCTACAACAACAACGACGAGTTCGATGCCGCGAACAACTCCACCGACGCCAAGATGCAAGCTCAAATGGAGGAGATCAAGGCCCTCATCAACTCCTACAAGCGGTCTTCCTCATCTTCGAGAAGATACTCAAGATCACATGCCTCTGAGCTACCATCTCCGCCAAGATCACATCAGCATCGACACCATCACCAACAAGGATGTGAAGGTCAAGAGCTCAACACCAACAACCGCTCAACGACTTCACCATCCCCCTTGGCATCTTCGCCAAGCGACTTCAAGGAATCTTCGCCTACAGACGTATGACATCTTCACCCACAAACACCTCAAGAGAAGCTCCCCAAGCTCAAGTCCACGACTTCCACGAGCTACTACGACCTCGACATCGACCATGAGATTCCTTTCTATGGGACTCCAGTACCCGAGGAGTATCTCGAGTGGGAGCGTTTGATGGACGACTACCTCAAGCTACATCAAGTTCCTCCCGAAGATCAAGTGAAGTGCGCCACAAGGAACTTCCACGACTACACGTCCACATGGTGGCTTCATGCATCTTTGGAGACCTACGACAGAGTTGGCCCAAGACGAAGAGTGCTTTGCGGCGAGAGTTTGTGCCTCCAACCTACATGGAACAACTTTTACACCAATTGGAGAACACCATCCAAGGATCCAAGTCCATCGACGAGTACTTCAAGGAGATGAAGATTGCCTTGCGACGAGCCGGCGTGGACGACCCCATTTTGATGAAGTTCCACTTCATGATGGGATTGAACAACAACATCTCCAAGACGATCTTCCTCGAGAACTACAAGTCCCTCGATGACAACTACATTGGTGCTCTCAAGGCGGAACAAGAACTCATGAAGGACAAAGCTTCTCCACCCCAAGCTCACTTCACAACGACCAAGCTCCATGAGAACGAGCATGAGTACCACCATGATGTCCAAGCCCAACGAGCTCCAAGACGATGCTCCCAAATTGGACTTCACCTCCATCCCTCTTTGTGGCATTGACGATGCCGAGTCTACTTTGACTCTTTTTCAAGATGGTGCGGCGACAACTATGACTACGGACACCATCAAGGACCAAGCTTTGGAGGCGAGCGACATGGTGATGAGCAAGGATGATGCTTCCATCTTAGGAGGCGAGAGTGATGATGTGCAATCTTCGGCCTTCATCCAGGGCAAAAACAACGAGATGGTTGAGCATGGGATCTTCCTTTCGACCACGGCGACGTATGATGACTTGAGTGACTTGTGCCACCATATTGAGAGTGAGAGTGACTTCACCACTAGCCCCATAGATGTGTTACCCCAATTTCCATGTGAGGAGAGCCACAACCCCCACTACTTGAGTGAGATGAGTGACTCCACCATACGTGAGATTGAGTGCACCTTTTTGGTGGGAGTGAATGAACCACCACATAGAGAGAGTGAGATAGTTGATAGGTCATGTGAGGCCACTTTTAACACTAACGACTTGACCTCTACCTCTATTGTGTCTTCTCATTTGGTGCTATGTCCCTTATATGATGACGCGCCGATTCTCGACAGCTTCGTCCTACCTTTGGACAAGACGATGGCCATGGTGGATTATGTTGCACCACCCACATGGTTCCATCACAATGATGATCTTAACCACCATTCGGTCTTACCCACCTCATCTACACCACGTGAGTGGAATGACAAAGGTAACATAGGGGAAGTTGATGCTCTTGTCCCACTAGTGGACTATCATGACATTGATTGCTTGCATGATGTTGATCAACCTATTTCCATGCGTCATGCTAGTGTGACATCGCCATGCGATGATTTATCCATTTATGATGAGTATGATGATTGCCATGTGGAGTCTATTAGTTGTTGTGCCATGTTACATAGGATTTCTTATGCTAATTCTCTCGGTCACATCATGTTTGCCAATCCGCTTGACTTGTCATATGCTATGCATGAGATCGATCACATGTCATATTTGCAATCTCTTCATAGTGACTATGCATATGCCATTAAGATTAAACCAATTTGCACTCATGGCATAGATGACAAGCCCATGGTTATTGGCATTTATTTTTCTTGTGATGATATTGATATGCTCCCCTTGCATCATTTATCTCAGATGCCATGCCATGACCACCTAGCTTTGGATATGCATTGTTTTGGATGTTGTCCATTTTCTCCATATGATGTTTCCAATATTGCTCATGAGGAGGCCCCCATAGTTTCCTCATACATTTTCGGAGATTTTGATCCATCCCATCCATTGCATGATTCTCATACTTATGTGCACAATATGCTCCCCATGAATCATAATGATATTGGTGTGCCATATACTTGTATGCTAAATTTGCATCCCCATCGTGTCATACACAATAACTATTCTTTCATGATGGATGACATGTTCTTATACCATGCATCAAATTTCTTTGAGTGGTGCTTATCTTGTGCTAACTCTCACGTGCACATACACATCATGATGGATGATGTGTACATTTACCACGCAGTCAATTTATTTGGTTTGTGTCTCTTTTGTGTAGGTACCCATGAATTCTGGTCAACCTCGCAATCCCACGAGTTGACAAAACGAGCTCTAGAGAGCAATGATGACTTGCGATCCCATGGATTGTATTTCCCACCGCTCTCTTCGCGCAAAGACTTCGCACATTTCTTCTACATGACCATCACTTGGCTATGGGTTATTGTCCATTACATAGTATATGCCCATCTTTCCATGTTCACTTTGCATGCTATACTCATTACTATGCTTTTGAGCATTCGTGACTCATGCTTTGCATTACACATGATGATAGATTCTCATACTTGTATGTGTATTTGCAAGCTTGGTGGAGATATTTCTTGTTATTGCCATGTTTGCTTTGTGCCCCATGCATCTGATGATACTTTCATTTTTCTTTGTGTTCGTGCTTGCGATATGTCATGTGCATTGTCTATGTCTATTATTTGCTCACATGACATGATTGCCATGGTTTCCTCTAGTATGTTGCATCTTCGCACTACTAGCTTGCACGACTTGATTACTATGCTTGACTTGATTGCCTCACACATGATGAACAATTATTCTTTCTATTGTGTTGAGTGCCACATGATATTCACTACACCCAATGCACATTATGATTGGATTGTCTTGCACTTGACACATGTGTTTAGACACTTCATTTTATTTGGTGTTGTGAATGATTCCTATGCCTACCATAGACCTTTCATTGAGCAATTTGTGAATGCTTGCTATGAACTTGAGGTAGATGCTTCTTCACTTGTCCAACATATTTGCATCAATACCTCACATTTACATGCTTGTCCCCATGATATCCTTGATTATGCTCAATTTATGTGCTTACATGCCATGTCACAATCCTTTGTCAAACCATATGCTTTGCATGATGACGACACTTGTTTGGTGAATAACCTCTTGAATGCTTGGTTTTGCTCTAACGCTAATGACATTTGTTTTTCCTAGTGTTTGTTGTCCTTGCTCATTTTGAAGGAATCACTAGACGGTGCGACATTGGAGCGTGCCCATTTCGAGCTTCAAGATGACGAGAACTTGGTGATCGACCACTCCTACACGGCGACGCCATCTCTTTCCCATGGTGATTTGGATTTCGATCCGAGGTCGGATCTTTCCCAAGGGAGGGGAGATGATGCGGAGCATCCTGTGGACATCACCATGTCAAGAGTCTGTTTGGCAAGTGACACGTGCGACATCTACTTCACATACATAAAGGTGAATCATCTCCTTTACACGTGCTCAATTGACCCCTTCGAGGATGGTATACTTCTTGACACTCCACTCGTGTGCATGCATAGGTATTGTCGGAACAGTACGGACGAGGAGGAGTGTGAGCGCAAGTGTACAACTACACCATCCGCGAGGGAAGCGTGGAAGCGAAGACAGAGGAAGACGGAAGCTGCGGATTCTACAGGGGTCGGACATCCAACGTGCCACCGGACATTTGACACTCTACAACGCCCGGACGACCACCGTCCACCGGATGTCTGACACACCCTCAACCATCTGCAGACCGAGCCCTGCGACCGGATGACCGATGCCGACCGGACATCCGACGCCACCTGTCCCGAGAAGAATCAGCGGACGTCCGACGCGCGCCGGACGTCCGGACCATCCCGAGCAACCGAACGTCCGACGCCCACCGTTCGTTCTGTACCTGCCTGTGCGCAGCCGCGGGCCTTTGGCCTTGTATCCCTCTCCCACTTACCCCTTCGTGGCTTAGACTATAAATAGACCACCTCCACCTCCTTTCTAAGGTTAGCGTTATGATAGCTCATTTGAGAGATAGAGCTATGCTCATCCATATCGGATCTCCTCCTTGCGAGAGACTGCGGCCTCTTCGGAGAAGATCCCCTTGGATTCAAGCCCCCTTTCTAAGGGAAGATCCCCCCATGGATTCAAGACCTCCTCACGAAGAAGAACCGGATACCTCTTGTATCGTCCGTTGTTGACTTTGGATCTTGTATCCCCCTTTGTGTTCATGGATCTAGCGCATGTGTGATCATTCTTGTTGGTTTGAGTGTTCTCTTGTGTTCCCCTCGTGATTTTCCCTTCGTTTCCCTCGTGTTCTTCGTGTTCATCGCGGGATTCGCTCCTTTCGTGAAAGATCGGGCTATAGGGTTCCTACCCTACATCAGCTAATCTTTTGCTACCATATATAGCCAACCCAGCTCCACATATTTCTACACCGTGTATACATACGTTCCCCTGGCAATCGCTTTACTCAATCTTCAGAGTTATTTGACACCACTGGTTGCCGATCACCACCTGCTGCATGGTAAGAACTTGTAAGATATTGAGATTTGCTATACTATGAGCGTTTTACCACCACTTCCAAGTAGTTCATAGGAACATTTTTTTGGATTCTGTTTCTTGTTTCTACTAATCATGACAGGATCCAGAGTCAATTCATGGGCTTTGTCGATCGTGGGAGACGTGCCACCACCTTTGCAAATACCACAACCATCACAAGAGGTGCACAAACATCCAAATGCACAAGACCAGGTTAATGTACCTATACCACCATTTAATAGCCGTTTTAGACCTGCTTTATATATTGAATGGGAGTTCAGCATAAAAAATATATTTGTTGCCCATAATTTTGATGAACATAAAAAGGTTAAAGTTGTGGTTTGTTCTTTCACTGGTTATGCTTTGGTTTGGTGGAGTGAATATTGTCGGTTACACCCTGATTATATACCTACTACTTGGGATGATTTGAAACTTGCCATGTGACGTACTTTCGTTCCCGCTTATTATACTCGTGACATGATTAAAAAGTTGCAACATTTAAAACAAGGTAGTGACACTGTAACGAAATATTATGATGATTTACAAACTACCTTGTTGCATTCCTCTTTAGAAGAAAGTGAAGATGATTTTATGTATAGATTTTGGGGAGGATTAAACCGTGATATTCAAGAGATACTAATTCATGAAGAGTGTTATCCTATGGACCATTGGTTTCGTCTTGCTTGCAAAGCTGAACAGAAAATAAAACGACGTGTTGCCCACGAGGAGAACAAGCGCATGGTGCACATTCCAATAGTTGATACGATTGTTCCTTCAACTACTAGGCATACTATGACAACCACATCCGTTGTTGTGCGGAATACATCTCCTCCACCATGTGACACATCACCATCGAGAGTGCCTACATCATCTGAGTTGATCATAAAAGGTAATGAAAAAAGTACTGATCTTCCACCTCATCATGAGTATGATGAATACCTTTTCAATTTCAGTTCACCATGTGATGACCTACCCACTACTTTGATCGCACCACCTATTTTAGAGGACTATGTTGATGATTTGACTTTGACATGTGATCAAACAAATGCAATATCAGTAATGTCGAGTGCACCTAGTGAATTAACTGTTGATGCAAAAGAACCTATGTTTAATCATTTTGATATGACCTCTAATCTTGGTGATGATTCTGTGTCAAATGACTTATTGCATGTTTGCTTATTTAAGCATGTGGTAGCATGTAAATTTGATGCAAATAAGGTTTATTCCACAATGTTGGGATGGTTTAATGATGCACATTGTCAATCTTTCGATACGAATAAGAGCTTCACTTATATGTGCAAATTGAGTTGCAACATTTTCATTCCTTATGATAATTGTGATAATAGTTTGGCTATAAATTTTATGAACTATGAAAGTTACTCATGTGTACATGTGTCATATGTGCAAAAATTAAGGGAAGTAAAAATGGATGACATATACATATACAACATGTACACCTTGTCTCTTTTATTAGCCACATTTCAGATTAAGCAACGCCGAGGACGGCTTTGTTTTCAAGAAGGGAAGGATGATGAGGACATGACTACCTTGGATACGACCAAAAATATTGCATACATGCATATTTGTCAGGTGATTTCTAGTGCAAACTATTCAATAATCTATTTATGTTATCCAGAACAAAAATACTTCACACACTTTTGTGTTTTGTCTAATTGCAGGTGTATGGGACATTTGTACAATCCACATATGAAGATAAGGGAGAAAGTGATGTTTACATGCTGTTCAAAAAGTTCTCTCACATCAATTTTGGCCCAAGAGAAGATAGAGTCCAAGTCTCTCACGTTCTGGATTCAGATTCGGACTGTACAAACATACCTGACACAAAACGCCAACAACTTTTTCATACGAACTCCGAATTGGGTGATTGTTTCTTTCTTGGAAACTAGATTTCGTGCTCTTTCCAACCCAATTGGATTCACCTTCAAATTCATCCGGAACATTGAGATATTGACGAAACAATCTGACGTTGCAGCAGAATCCGAGTCAAACAACAAGTCCAAAGGTGTTGCATCACCTCCACTTGGGACCATGAGCTTGTACGACCTAGGGTTAGTTTTAGGCTGCCTTGGGACGTCCTCCCACCTCCTTGGCCACCACCCCTTGCTCCTATATAAGTAGATCCATCTAGTAGCTTTTTCCTTGGGATTTGTTTAGTTAAAAGTTAGCCATTGCAACTTCGTGTACTTCGTTTGTGTCCAACGATCAGACCAAGACCGCGTACGGATCCCCACCATTATCAATACTTCATATATATTCGCAATATTCAGATTGCTCTATCATATTCTTGCTCGTTCTTCGATTGCTTGTAGGAATAGACCTTCGTGGTCAGGCTGATCATGCTTCCAACATCGTTAGTAACCTCATGATGAGGAAATCAATATCATTGTTACACCCATAGCCCCTACTGTTACATATACTAGACCAATTACTAGAGCTCACGCACGCCAATTAAATTACCAGGTACTTTCGTTTCTTGGTAATGATTCTAATGTTCATGAGATTATGATGCTTCCTAAATTGGATACATTTGTTTTTCTTACAAATGAAGGGCCTAGCTTGGAGAAGGATGAACATTGGAGCAAGAACACGCATGGAGTTGATGGCATGCGCAAGGGGATCAAGAACGGAGGTACAAGTGATGATTTCAGGACTTTGAAGCCGCCATAAGGAGTGCATGAAGCCTTGGACGAAATATACAAGATGCCACTTCATAATATTCGTCCATAGGCTATTCTAGGTGTTGCGTCACCTTATTAATGGGCCAGGCCCATGTAATTTCGAAATACTTAAGTATAGGCTATTTTTAGAGTCCATATGTGTGGGGAAACAAGAGTTAGGGTTGGTTTCGGACCCCACCCTCAAGGGCCACGAAATTCCCCCCTCTTCCTCCATATATACATCTCTTAGGGCGTCGTTTAGACTTCGGGTTTTGTTTAGCTTAAAAGTTCGCCATAGCTGCAACTTCGCGTACTTCGTTTGTGTCCAACGACCAGACCAAGACGTCACAGAACTCCACCTTGATCAATAAAGCTTTCATCTTATATTCACAATATCCCGAATGCAATCTCAGTTTCTTGCTTGTTCTTTGTTTGCTCGCAGGAAACAGACCCTCGTGGTCAGGTTGATCGTGCTCCGGCATGGTCAATAACCCTCGGAAGTTGGTTTAGCGATCGCTAAGGCGCAACGTCTCGCACGTTCGTAGTCGGATCGTCAAGGTCGACTCCCACAGAAAACGATAGCCACCATCTCATCGAAACATCGGGACACCTTAGCCTCTATCAAGTGGTATCAGATTTCCAGGTTGCTCGGTGAGATTTTACAGTTTTTCGTAGATTAGATCGAGTCTGTTCTTCATACCTATAGTCCACGAAAAAGCCAAAAAAAAATTAGGGTTAGTTCATCATATCCGAACCAATCCGAGCCTTTGCATAATCTTTTTAGGGTTTTTTGCTTTGTTGAATTTGCGGTTGCATCGTCGTGTCAAGTTGCTGGTCTTAGAGTCTAGTCTTTTAGAGTTTCGAGTTCTGGTCATAAGTTGTCACGCCGCCGCCACACCATCATCATCGCCCATCTACCACTTTTGCTTATCCGCCACCGCTCTGAATCCATATCCATATACCACCACCAATCCGTATCCATATACCACCACCAATCTGTATCCATATACCACCACCGCTATCATATACCACCACCGCTGCCATATACCACAACCATATATCCACCACCAATCCGAGTTCTTCTCATATTAGGTTTGTTCTTGAGATCAATCTAAATTCTGATTCGTGTTTCCTTGCCTGCCCTGATTTTCATCGTCGCTGCCCTGATTTCCGAAAAAAAGTGAAAAAAAAATTCCGTGCCCATCCTATCAGTTTGATGAGGGAAGAGTTTTGAGACACTCGCCATTATAGTGATTTTTCGCAAAAAAAGAGGAGCGCAAAAAAAGGAGCGAAAAAAAAGAGTTCTAGAGTATGCTTTTCCCTTATTTATGTGCAGCGCCGTGATTTTGTTAGTGTTCTAGGCTCGCGTCTCTAGCACGGTCTAGCCTAGGACCAGCATAGTACCGTCGTTGAGCGTTTATTCAACTTTGCATCTCTAAATTGATTATTGCTGACCCTTTTTGCTACCATACTATAAGCCTTCCCAGCTCCACATACATCTAGATCGTGCGTTTGACTCTCCCTGGCAATCGCTCTATCCAAGCTTTTGACAGTTTTGACTACAACGATTGCCGATCACTGCCTGCTGCTGGGTAAGAACTGGTAAGAATTTGAGATTTGCTTGACGGATTTGTGACACCCGCCACCACCACCACTTGTTAGTAGTCTATAGGATCATATTCTTGTGTGTTTCTATTGCTGCTAACCATGCCAGGATCACAAGCCGACGAGACTGACTGGGAGAACTTGACGAACAAGGAGCTTCATGATACGTTTCAACAAATGATGAGTGGACAGGTGCACGATGTGATAAACAGATTTGAAGAGGCCATGGAGAAGATAGATGGCATGGAGAAGACGTTTGAAACAAAGCTCGATAACAAGTTTGCTGAATTGCTTTTGCGTTTTCCACCACCACCACCGGCTGCTCCTGCCGCACCTCTGCAACAACAGCAACAACATCGACTACCTCCACGTCGGGAAACAGCCCTCCGCCGAGCGAGCCGTGTAACTCTTCAGTCAGGCCAAACTGCTGGTGCTGTTGTTGATACTTCTGTGGCTCCTACTGCTGATGTGGAGGAGGATGATTATGTGGGAGATTATGAGGATGAGGTTGATCAAAATCAGAACTACGCGCCACCACCAGCACAACAACCACTAGGTCGTCCACATGCAAATAATGGCAATGATAGGGCTCACCCTCAGGTACGAGATCATGACCATCTCCCTAAACTAAAATTGAATATTCCACCATTTGAGGGTAGATATGTTCCTGATATATATCTTACTTGGGAGTTAGAAACTGAACAACGATTTACATGTTTACAATATCCCGAGGAGAGACGTGTTCCTGCTGTTGTTTGTGCATTCACTAATTTTGCATGTGTTTGGTGGTCTGAGCATTGTAGATTATATCCTATTCCGGCTACTTGGGCTGCTTTGAAAACTGCTATGCGTACTCATTGGGTTCCACCATATTATCAACGTGAATTACTTCAAAAATTGCAGCGCTTAAGACAGGGAAAAAATTCTGTAGAAGAATATTATCAGGAATTACAAACTGGCATGATTAGATGTGGATTAAATAGAGAGATTCAGACGATCCTAGAGTATAAGGAGTATACTAATATCACTCGTTTATTCCATCTTGCTTGTAAAGCTGAACATGAAGTGCAGGATCGATAGGCATTGGCGCAGACTAACTTTTCTGCAGGTCGACCTTCATCATGGACACCACGTGCATCATCTACTTCCACACGTTCTGCTACACCGGCGCCTCCGTCGGCTGCCACCTCCAACCGTGATACAATAAAGCAGGCACAATCACCACTATCTGCCAAGAGCACACCTTCTGGGCCTGCAAAGAGCTCTTCTTCATCCATGGCATCAACAGGGCAAACACATGATATTATTTGTCGACGTTGCAAGGGTGGAGGTCATTATGCGAGAGAATGCCCATCTAAGCGTGTGATGATTGTTACTGAGGATGGTGGGTATGAGTCCGCTAGTGACTATGATGAGGAGACCTTGGCTCTTATTACACGTGAAGAACACGGTGGAGACGATTCTGATCATGAGACGCAATACATGGCTCCTGAAGATGCTGACAGGTATGAATGTTTAGTTGCTCAACGTGTTTTGAGTGTGCAGGTTACACAAGCTGAGCAAAATCAGAGGCATAATTTCTTCCATACAAAGGGAGTTGTGAAGGAACGTTCTGTTCGCGTGATCATAGATGGAGGGAGCTGCAATAACTTGGCTAGCATGGAGATGGTGGAGAAGCTATCTCTCACCACAAGACCACATCCACATCCTTACTACATCCAATGGTTCAACAACAGCGGCAAGGTTAAGGTAACATGTACTGTTCGTGTGCATTTTAGTATCTCTACATATGCCGATTATGTTGATTGTGATGTGGTACCTATGCAAGCATGTTCCTTATTACTTGGTCGACCATGGCAATTTGATAAAAATTCTGTACACCATGGTAGAAACAATCAGTATACTCTTGTTCATAACCATAAAAATATTACTTTGCTTCCTATGACTCTTGATTCCATTTTGAAAGATGATATTAATAGAGCTAATAAAGCAAAACAGGAGACAAATAAGAGTGAAAATCAGATTGTGGCAAAAGAATTTGAGCACCAAATGAAGCCTAATAATAAACCATCTACTGTTGTTTCTGAAATTAAATTGAAAAGTGCATGTTTACTTGCCACCAAATCTGATATTGATGAGCTAGATTTTAGCAAATCTGTTTGCTATGCTTTTGTGTGCAAAGAGGCATTATTTTCATTCGAGGACGTGCCTTCCTCTTTGCCCCCTGCTGTCACTAACATTTTGCAGGAGTTCGCTGACGTCTTTCCACAAGACGTGCCACCGGGATTACCACCTATTCGAGGGATTGAGCATCAAATTGACTTAATTCCCGGTGCTTCGCTACCCAACTGTGCACCATACCGTACCAATCCAGAGGAGACGAAGGAGATTATGCATCAAGTACAAGAACTGCTCGACAAAGGTTATATACGTGAATCTCTTAGTCCTTGTGCTGTTCCTATCATTTTAGTGCCGAAAAAGGATGGTACATCGCGTATGTGCGTTGATTGTAGAGGCATTAATAATATTACTATTCGTTATCGTCTTCCTATTCCTAGGCTAGATGATATGCTTGATGAATTGAGTGGCTCTACAATATTCTCCAAAGTTGATTTGCATAGTGGATACCATCAAACTCGTATGAAATTGGGTGATGAATGGAAAACAGCATTTAAAACTAAGTTTGGATTATATGAGTGGTTAGTCATGCCTTTTGGGTTAACTAATGCACCTAGTACTTTCATGAGGTTAATGAACAAAGTTTTACGTGCTTTCATTGGACGATTTGTGGTAGTTTACTTTGATGACATATTGATTTATAGCAGATCTTTGGAGGAACTTTTGGAACATTTACGTGTTGTTTTTATTGCTCTACGTGATGCACGTTTGTTTGGAAACCTTGGAAAGTGCACCTTTTGCACCGACCGAGTATCTTTTCTTGGCTATGTTGTTACTCCACAGGGAATTGAAGTTGATAAAGCCAAGATTGAAGCTATTGAGAGTTGGCCGCAGCCCAAAACGGTCACACAAGTGAGGAGTTTCCTTGGCCTCGCTGGTTTCTATAGGTGTTTTGTGAGAGATTTCAGCACCATTGCTGCACCTCTCAACGAGCTTACAAAGAAGGATGTGCCTTTTGTTTGGGGTACCGCACAGGAAGAAGCCTTCACGGTATTGAAAGATAAGTTGACACATGCTCCTTTACTCCAACTTCCTAATTTCAATAAGACTTTTGAGCTTGAATGTGATGCTAGTGGAATTGGATTAGGAGGTGTTCTATTACAAGATGGAAAACCTGTTGCATACTTTTCTGAAAAATTGAGTGGGCCTAGTCTGAATTATTCTACTTATGATAAAGAATTATATGCTCTTGTTCGGACCTTAGAAACATGGCAACATTATTTATGGCCCAAGGAATTTGTTATACATTCTGATCATGAATCTTTGAAACACATTAAAAGTCAAGCAAAACTGAACCGTAGACATGCTAAATGGGTTGAATTCATTGAGACTTTCCCTTATGTCATTAAACACAAGAAGAGTAAAGAAAATGTTATTGCTGATGCCTTGTCTCGTCGTTATACTATGCTTTCACAACTTGACTTTAAAATATTTGGTTTGGAGACCATCAAAGATCAATATGTTCATGATGCTGAATTTAAAGATGTATTGCAGAATTGTAAGGAAGGGAGAACTTGGAACAAGTTCGTTCTTAATGATGGATTTGCGTTTCGTGCTAACAAGCTATGCATTCCAGCTAGCTCCATTCGTCTTTTGTTGTTGCAGGAGGCGCATGGAGGAGGATTAATGGGAAACTTTGGCATCAAGAAGACGGAGGATATACTTGCTACACATTTCTTTTGGCCAAAGATGAGACGCGATGTTGAGCTTTTGTTGCTCGCTGCACTACATGTCAAAGAGCTAAGTCACGACTCAATCCTCATGGTTTATATATGCCTTTTCCTGTACCTAGTGTTCCTTGGGAGGATATATCTATGGACTTTGTTTTAGGTTTACCTCGAACAAAGAAGGGGAGGGATAGCATATTTGTTGTCGTGGATAGGTTCTCGAAAATGGCACACTTTATACCATGTCATAAAAGCGATGATGCTGTTAATGTTGCTGATTTGTTCTTTCGTGAAATTATTCGCTTACATGGTGTGCCAAATACTATTGTTTCAGATCGTGATACTAAATTTCTTAGCCACTTTTGGAGATGGTTATGGGCTAAGTTGGGGACTAAGCTGGTTTTTAGTACTACTTGTCACCCCCAAACTGATGGACAAACTGA
Organism: Triticum dicoccoides; assembly: GCF_002162155.2. NCBI lineage: Eukaryota > Viridiplantae > Streptophyta > Magnoliopsida > Poales > Poaceae > Triticum > Triticum dicoccoides. The sequence continues at coordinate 183,473,135 of NC_041380.1, read as the reverse complement.
AGTAGTCAATAGAACATTGTCTACTATGCTTAGGGCTGTTTTGAAGAATAACAAGAAAATGTGGTAAGAATGCTTGCCTCATTTTGAACTTGCTTATAATCGTTCATTGCATTCTACTACTAAGATGTGCCCTTTTGAAATTGTGTATGGTTTCCTACCTCGTGCACCTATTGATTTGTTGCCTCTTCCATCTTCAGAGAAGGTTAATTTTGATGCTAAAGAACGTTCTGAGTTGATTTTAAAAATGCATGAGTTAACTAAGGAAAACATTGAGCGTATGAATGCTAAATATAAACTTGCTGGAGATAAGGGTAGAAAACATGTTGTGTTTGCGCCTGGAGATCTTGTTTGGTTACATTTGTGTAAAGATAGATTTCCTAATCTATGCAAATCAAAGCTAATGCCACGTGCTGATGGTCCTTTTAAGGTGTTAGAGAAAATAAATGATAATGCATATAACCGTGAGCTACCTGTTGATTTTGGGGTTAGTCCCACTTTTAACATTGCAGATTTGAAGCCTTATTTGGGTGAGGAAGATGCGCTTCCGTCGAGGACGACTTCATTTGAAGAAGGGGAGGATGATGAGGACAACAATACCATTGTTACACCCACAGCCCCTACTGTTACATATAGTGGACCAATTACTAGAGCTCGCGCACGCCAATTAAATTACCAGGTACTTTCGTTTCTTGGTAATGATTCTAATGTTCATGAGATTATGATGCTGCCTAAATTGGATACATTTGTTTTGCTTACAAATGAAGGGCCTAGCTTGGAGAAGGATGAACATTGGAGCAAGAACACGCATGGAGTTGATGGCATGCGCAAGGGGATCAAGAACGGAGTTACAAGTGATGATTTCAGGACTTTGAAGCCGCCATAAGGAGTGCATGAAGCCTTGGACGAAATATACAATATGCCACTTCATAATATTCGTCCATAGGCTATTCTAGGTGCTGCGTCACCTTATTAATGGGCCAGGCCCATGTAATTTCGAAATACTTAAGTATAGGCTATTTTTAGAGTCCGTATGTGTGGGGAAACAAGAGTTAGGGTTGGTTTCGGACCCCACCCTCAAGGTCCACGAAATTCCCCCCTCTTCCTCCATATATACAGCCCTTAGGGCGTCGTTTAGACTTTTGGTTTTGTTTAGATTAAAAGTTCGCCATAGCTGCAACTTTGCGTACTTCGTTTGTGTCCAACGACCAGACCAAGACGTCACAGAACCCCACCTTGATCAATAAAGCTTTCATCTTATATTCGCAATATCCCGATTGCAATCTCAGTTTCTTGCTTGTTCTTCGTTTGCTCACAGGAAACAGAACCTCGTGGTCAGGTTGATCGTGCTCCGGCGTGGTCAATAACCCTCGGAAGTTGGTTTAGCGATCGCTAAGGCGCGACGTCTCGCACGTTCGTAGTCGGATTGTCAAGGTCGACTCCCACAGAAAACGCTAGCCACCATCTCATCGAAACATCGGGACACCTTAGCCTCTAACACCTCAGGAGATTGGTTTAGTGATTGCTAAGGTGCAACATTGTGCATGTTTGTAGTCGGATCGTCAAAGTCGTCTCCACCAAATCGATAGTTATCATCTCTTCGAAAGATCGGACACCCTCGCCTCTATCAGCCTCTTTGCTCTATAAATACCCAAATATTGCAGAAACCCTATGATGAGGACATCAATACCATTGTTACACCCACAGCCCCTGCTGCTATACATACTGAACCAATTACTAGAGCTCGCGCACGCCAATTGAATTATCAGGTACTTTCGTTTCTTGGTAACGATTCTAATGTTCATGAGAATATGATGCTGCCTAAATTGGATATATTTGTTTTGCTTACAAATGAAGGGCCTAGCTTGGACAAGAAAGATGAACCTTGGAGAAAGTTCAAGCATGGAGATGATGGCATGCGCAAGGGGAACAAGAACGGAGTTACAAGTGATGATTCCAGGACTCTAAAGCCACCATAATGAGTTCATGAAGAATGGGACAAAATATACAAGATGCCACTTCATAAATTTCGTCCAGAGGCTATTCTAGGTGCTGCGTCACCTTATTATTGGGCCAGGCCCATGTATTTTCGAAGTACTTAAGTATAGGCTGTTTTTAGAGTTCGTATGTGCGGGGAAACAAGAGTTACATTTGGTTTCAGACTCCTCCACCAAGGGCCACGAAATTCCCCCTCTTTCCTCCATATATACAGCCATTAGGGCATCGTTCAGACTTCGGGTTTTGTTTAGATTAAAAGTTTGCCATAGCTGCAACTTCTCGTACTTCGTATGTGTCCAACGACCAGACCAAGACGTCACAGAACCCCACCTTGGTCAATAAAGCTTTCATCTTATATTCACAATATCCAGATTGCAATCTTAGTTTCTTGCTTGTTCTTCGTTTGCTTGCAGGAAACAGACCATCGTCGTCAGGTTGATCGTGCTCCGGCATGGTCAATAACCCCTTGGAAGTTGGTTTAGCAATTTCTAAGGCGCGATGTCTCGCACGTTCGTAGTCGGATCGTCAAGGTCGACTCCCACAGAAATGATAGCCACCATCTGATCGAAACATCGGGACACCTTTGCCTCCATCACCCTAGGGGAGTCGACGAAATATTCATCCAGCCGCCGCAGAGTCCAGAACCACCAGATCCAATCTAGACACCATCTCGGATGGGTTTCACCACCTCCATTGGTGCCTCTCTGATGATGCGTATGTATTTCTTTGTAGACCTTCGGGTCCGTAGTTAGTAGCTAGATGGCTTCATCTCTCTTTCTTGATTCTCAATAGAATGGTCTCTTGGAGATCCATATGATGTATTTTTTTCGGTGTGTTTGTTGGGATCTGATGAAATTTGAGTTTATGATCAGTCATATCTTTTTATATCCATGAAAGTTATTTGATTTTCTTTGATCTCTTATATCCTCGTATTTCTTCTCCGATACTTGGGTTTTGTTTGGCCAACTTGATCTATTTATTTTGCAATGGGAAGAGGTGCCCGGTAGTGGGTTAGATCTTACGGTGCTTGATCCTAGTGATAGAAAAGGGAACCGACACGTATGTATCATTGCTACTAAGGATAAAAGACGGGATCTATATCTCTGTAATAGATAAACGGATCTTGTCTACATCATGTCATCGTTCTTATTGCATTACTCCATTTTTCCATGAACTTAATACACTAGATGCATGTTGGATAGCGGTCGATGTGTGGAGTAATAGTACTAGATGTAGGCAGGAGTCGGTCTACTAATCTTGGACGTGATGCCTATGTAATGATCATTGCCTAGATATTGTCATATTTATTTGGGGTTCTATCAATTGCCCAATAGTAATTTGTATACCCACCGTTTGCTATTTTTCTCGAGAGAAGCCACTAGTGAAACCTGCGGCCCCCGGGTCTTCTTCCTCATATATTTGCTTGCGATCTACTTTTCCGTTGCATTTTTATTCAGATCTATTAAACCAAGAATACAAAAATACTTTGCTGCAATTTATTTTATTTGCGATCTATTATTTCACTCTACTACAATTTTCTGGCATCGTTACCCGAAAGGGAATGACACCCCTTTAACACATCGGGTTGTGAGGTGTTGTTTGCGTTGTGTTGTTTGGTTCTCCTACTGGTTCGATAACCTTGGTTTCTTCACTGAGGGGAATACCTACCGTCGCTGTGCTGCATCATCCCTTCCTCTTTGGGGAAATACCGACGTAGTCCAAGCAGACAGGAGCTTTTCTAGCACTATAACCAGAGAGCAGTCAGGGTTGATGCACGTTCCTGTCTTTGTTTCTCCAGTAGATATCTTGGGGCACTCTTTGAGGTTCTTTGTGTTGGATTGAGTATTATGAATCTGAAATTGTTTGATGCATATTGTATAATCAACTCACGGATACTCGCGGTGACATTGGAATATCTAGGTGACATTAGAGTTGGTTGATGTGTATGATATGGTGTTATTTTAGTACGAACTCTTGGATAGATCAATCAGAAAGAATAGCTTGCTGTTATTTTAGTACAAACTCTAGGATAGATTGATCGAAAAGAATAGTTTTGAGGTGGTTTCATACCCTACAAACAATTTCTTCTTAGGTTCTCCGCTAGATAAGAACTTTGGAGTGATTCTTCATCGCACGTTGAGGGGTGGTTATATGATTCAATATATATTAGCATTGTTGAGAGATTGCACTAGCGAAAGTACAGACCCTAGGCCATGATTTCAAGCATTGCAATACCGTTTGTGCTTTGTTTTATTAATTGCTACCTTGCAGTTTTTTATTGTTACTATTATGAAAATCAATATCCACTATCATTACTACACTTGTATCACCATCTCTTTGTCGAACTAGTGCACCTATACAATTTAGCATTGTATTTGGTGTGTTGGGGACACAAGAGACTTTTTGTTATTTGGTTACAGGGTTGTTTGAGAGAGACCAACTTCATCCTACGCCTCCCCCAGATTTATGAACGTTAGGTCATCCACTTGAGGGAAAATTACTACTGTCCTACAAAACTCTGCGCTTGGAGGCCCAACACGAGTCTACAAGAACAAGTTGTGTAGTAGACATCAAGCTCTTTCCTGGCGCCGTTTCCGGGGAGGTGAGTTCTTGAAGGTATATCTTTAGATATTGCAAATGAATTTTTTAGTTTCTTGTTTTATTACTAGTTTGGTTTATAAAAAGAAAACTACAAAAAAATGGGATTGAGGTTGCATCATATTATTCATCTTTATAATGCCTTTCGTGAAAGTGATGGAAAGGAAAACTGCACTCAATTGAGAGAAGAAGAATTCTATAGAATGTCTGACAAAAAAATCTTTAAATGATGAGCATGATTGCAATGTTTCTAGAATAAATTCTTTGAATATCTGTGATGCTAATGATATGCAAAGCCATAAGCTTGGGAATGCTATGTTTGATCAAGATGATATTTTTAGTGCCCCTAGTTTTGATGAGAATATTTATTACGATGATTGCATGCCTCCTATTTATGATGATTACAATTATAAAAGCGGATTTGGAGAGGTGATGACTTTATTTAGTGATGAATCCACTATTTTGGAAGAGGTTTCAATTGACTATGATAAAAAGTTGCTATCTATGATTGATGAGAACATCAATACCATTGTTACACCCACAGCCCCTGTTGCTATACATACTGGACCAATTACTATAGCTCGCGCACGCCAATTGAATTACCAGGTACTTTCGTTTCTTGGTAACGATTATAATGTTCATGAGAATATGATGCTGCCAAGATTGGATACATTTGTTTTTCTTAGAAATGAAGGGCCTAGCTTGGACAAGACAGATGAAACTTGGAGAAAGTTCAAGCATGGATATGATGGCATGCGTAAGGCAAACAAGAACAGAGTTACACGTGATGATTCCAGGACTTTGAAGCCACCATAATTATTGCATGAAGCCTTGGACGAAATAGACAAGATGCCACTTCATAAATTTCGTCCAAAGGCCATTCTAGGTGTTGCGTCACCTTATTTCTGGGTCACGCCATGTAATTTTGAAATACTTGATTATATGCTATTTTTAGAGTCCATATGTGTGGGGAAACAAGAGTTAGGGTTGGTTTCGGACCACTCCTCCAAGGGCCATGAAATACCCCCTCTCCCCTCCATATATACAGCCCTTAGGGCATGATGAGGACATCAATAGCATTGTTACACCCACAGCCCCTGCTGCTATACATACTGGACCAATTACTAGAGCGCGCGCACACCAATTGAATTATCAGATACTTTCGTTTCTTGGTAACGATTCTAATGTTCATGAGAAGGCTGCCTAAATTGGATACATTTGTTTTGCTTACAAATGAAGGGCCTAGCTTGGACAAGAAAGATGAAACTTGGAACAAGTTCAAGCATGGATATGATTACATGCGCAAGGGGATCAAGAACGGAGTTACAAGTGATGATTTCAGGACTTTGAAGCCACCATAAGGAGTGCATGAAGCCTTGGACGAAATATACAAGATGCCACTTCATAAATTTCGTCCAGAGGTTATTTTAGGTGCTGCGTCACCTTATCACTACTAGGAAAAGGGCTATAGATGGAAATGACACTAATGGCGCACCAGACATGTGGTGCGCCATTAGTATATACTAATGGCGCACCACCTTCTGATGCGCCATTAGTGTTGAAACTACTAATGGCGCACCCTGCCTACGGTGCGCCATTAGTACCAATTTTTTTTTTGGAACTAGCGCGCCTGTCCAAACATACTAATGGCGCACCGTGGGTGTGGTGCGCCATTACTAGTTAA
>NC_041380.1:183374656-183465433 GCF_002162155.2 Triticum dicoccoides | reverse complement strand
CCGGCAAAAGACCATGGCAACAAGATCCAAAAACAGGAACAAAATTTGAGAATATTGTCGTGCCAAGAAACAAGCAAAAAAAACGAGCAAAAAATGGGCAAAAAATCACGATCCAGATCTAGATTCAAAATGGCGCATCACTAATGGCGCATCATAGGAAAGTGCGCCATTAGTATGCCGCGGTTACTAATGGCACATCCAGTTGTGGTGCGCCATTAGTATCCAAAGCACCTGGCCCCTGGGAGGCATACTAATGGCGCACCGTGGCCTATACTAATGGCGCACCAGTGGTGCGCCATTAGTATACCAGATACTAATGGCGCACCACTGGTGCGCCATTAGTAAAAATTACTAATGGCGTGCTGTTAGTGGCGCACCACAGATGCACCATTAATGGCCATATTAGGTGCGCCATTAGTAGGGGTTTTTCTAGTAGTGTATTATTCGGCCAGGCCCTTGTATTTTCGAAATACTTAAGCATAGGTTGTTTTTAGAGTCCGTATGTGTGGGGAAACAAGAGTTAGGGTTGGTTTCGGACCCCTCCTCCAAGGGCCACGAAATCCCCCCCTCTTCCTCCATGTATACAGCCCTTAGGGCGTCGTTTAGACTTTGGGTTTTGTTTAGACTAAAAGTTCGGCATAGCTGCAACTTTGCGTCCTTCGTTTGTGTCCAACGACCAGACCAAGATGTCACAGAACCCCACCTTCATTAATAAAGCTTTCCTCTTTTATTCACAATATCTAGATTGCAATCTCAGTTTCTTACTTGTTCTTTGTTTGCTCGCAGGAAATAGACCCTCGTGGTCAGGTTGATCATGCTCCGGCGTGGTCAATAACCCTCGGAAGTTGGTTTAGCGATTGCTAAGGCGCGACGTCTTTGCACATTCGTAGTTGGATCGTCAAAGTCGACTGCCACAGAAAACGATATCTATCTCATCAAAACATCGGGACACCTTTGCCTCTATCAAGTGGTATCAGATTTTCAGGTTGCTCGGTGAGATTTTCCAGTTTTTCGTAGTTTAGATCGAGTCTGTTCTTCATACCTATAGTCCACGAAAAAAAGCCAAAAAAATTAGGGTTAGTTCATCATATCCGAACCAATCTGAGCCTTTGCATAGTCTTTTCAGTATTTTGCTTTGTTGAACTTGCGGTTGCATCGTTGTGTCTAGTTGCTGGTCTTAGAGTCTAGTTTTTAAGAGTTTCGAGTTCTGGTCATAAATTGTCACGCCGCCGCCGCACCATCATCATCGCCCTTTCCATATACCACCACCAATCCGTCTGCATATACCATCACCAATCCGTATCCATATACCACCACCAATCCGTCTCCATATACCATCACCAATCCGTATCCATATACAAGCACCAATCCGTATCCATATACCACCACCAATCCGTATCCATATACCACCACCAATCCGTATCCATATACCACCACCGCTGCCATATCCTACCATCATATATCCACCACCAATCTGAGTTCCTTTCATATTAGGTTTGTCTTCGAGGTCCGTCTAATTTCTAATTCGTGTTTCCTTGCCTGAGTAGGTTTCGGAAAATAAAAAAGTCTGGAGACCCCCGGGCAGTTTTTAGGCCAAAATTTTTGCAAGCAAAAATATTTTTCCCTATCCTATTTTTAGGCTTTTCTGAGTCTTTTGAGCCACGTGCCATCATAGTTGTTTTTTGTCGCACTTTTTCGTCGTCGCTGCCTTGATTTCCAAAAAAAAACAGTCAAAAAAAATTTCGTGCCCATCCTATCAGTTTGACAAGGGAAGAGTTTTGAGACACTCACCATTATAGTGATTTTTCGCAAAAAAATAGGAGCGCCAAAAAAATAAAATAAGTGGAGCTCAAAAAAAATAGAGCGAAAAAATTCCAGAGTGTGCTTTTCCCTTGTTTACGTGCAGCGCCGTGATTTAGTTAGTGTTCTATGCTCACGTCTCTAGCACAGTCTAGCCTAGGACCAGCACAGTACCGTCGTTGAGCGTTTATTCAACATTGCATCTCTGAATTGATTATTGCTGACCCTTTTTGCTACCATATTATAAGCCTTCCTAGCTCCACATACATCTATGTCGTGCGTTTGACTCTCCCTAGTAATCGCTGTATCCAAGCTTTGAGAGTTTTGACTATGACGGTTGCCGATCACTGCCTGCTGCTGGGTAAGAACTGGTAAGAATTTGAGATTTGCTTGACGGATTTGTGACACTCCACCACCGCCATTTTCTATTAGTCTGTAGGATCATATTCTTGTGCGTTTCTATTGCTGCTAACCATGGCAGGATCACAACCCGACACGATTGACTGGGAGAACATGACGAACAAAGAGCCATGGAGAAGATAGATGGCATTGAGAAGGCGTTCGAAACAAAGCTCGATAACAAGTTTAATGAATTGCTCGCGCGTCTTCCACCGCCCGCTGCGCCTGTCGCACCTCTACAACAACAACAACATTGTCTTCCAAATAAAGTGGGACGAGCACACCGCATTCCCATTGAGCCTGGTCAAACTTCTGGTGCTGCTCTACCTACTGTTCGTGCTTCTGTCGCTCCTGCTGCTACTGCAGAGGTGGAGGACCATTACGAGGATGAGGTTGATCAAAATCAGAACTACGTGTGATGAGGACATGACTACCTTGGATACGACCAAAAATATTGCATACATGCATATTTGTCAGGTGATTTCTAATGCAAACTATTCAATTATCCAGAACAAAAATACTTCACACACTTTTGTGTTTTGTTTAATTGCAGGTGTATGGGACATTTGTACAATCCACATATGAAGATAAGGGAAAAGGAGAAGTTTAGGTTCTGTTCAAAAAGTCCTCTCACGTCACTTTTGGGCCAAGAGAAGATAGAGTCCAAGTCTCTCACGTTCTGGATTCAGATTCGGACTGCACAGACATACCTGACTCAAAACGCCAACAACTGTTTCATACGGACTCCGAATTGGGTGATTCTTTTTTTGTTGGGAACTAGATTTCGTGCTCTTTCCAACACATTTGGATTGACCTTAAATTTCGTGCGGAGCGTTGAGTTATAGAGGAAACAATCTGATGTTGTAGCAGAATCCGAGTCAACCTACAAGCCCAAAGGTGTTGCATCACCTCCACTTGGGCCCATGAGCCTTTGTATGACCTAGGGTTAGTTTTAGGCTGCCTTGGGACGTCCTCCCACCTCCTTGGCCGCCACCCCTTGCTCCTATATAAGTAGATCCATCTAGTAGCTTTTTCCTTAGGATTTGTTTAGTTAAAAGTTAGCCATTGCAACTTCGTGTACTTCGTTTGTGTCCAACGACCAGACCAAGACTGCTTTCGGATCCCCACCATTATCAATACTTCATATATATTTGCAATATTCAGATTGCATTATCATATTCTTGCTTGTTCTTCGATTGCGTGCAGGAATAGACCTTTGTGGTCAGGCTGATCGTGCTTCCAGCATCGTCAGTAACCTCGGGAGATTAGTTTAGCGATTGCTAAGGCGCAACGTCGTGCACGTTTGTAGTCAGATCGTGAAAGTCGTCTCCACCAAATCAATAGTTATCATCTCATCGAAAGATCGGGACACCCTCGCCTCTATCAAGTGGTATCAGTTTTCAGGTTGCTCTGTGAGAAATTCTAGTTTTCCAAGATTAGATTTATTTTCTTACCTATTGTCCAAGAAAAAGCCACAAAAAAAGATAGATCTATTCATCCTTTGTCCAAGCCAGTCTGAGCCTTTGCAATTTTCTTTTCATCGCTTGCATATTTGAATTATCGGTTGCATCGTCGTGTCGAGTTGCTGGTCTTAGTGTCTTGTTTGTTTTGAGTTTCGAGTTCTGTTCACATTAGTCACGCCGCCACTGCATCGTTATCCCTTTCGCTGTCCACCACCCATTCATCAATTTCCACCACGTGCTACCCATCGTTCATTGTCTAAATCATAGTTGAGGTCGTTCACATCTTCCCTAGATCCAGTCTGCATCTTATCTAGTTTATTTTGGAAAGAGGGAGAGAGAAAAAAACAAAAAAAGAGAAAAAAAGTTAGAGAAAAAAACAGAGAGAAAGAAAAAAAAGTGTGAGGAAAAAAAGAGAAAAAAAATTAAAAAAAGTGAAAAAAGAGAAAAAAAATCAGAGTGTGCTCCTCCCTTGTTTACGTGCAGTGTCGTGATTTTGTTAGTGTTCTAGGCTCGCGTCTCTAGTACGGTCTAGCCTAGGACCAGCAAAGTACCGTCGTTGAGCATTTATTCAACTTTGCATCTCTGAATTGATTATTGCTAATCTTTTGCTACCATATATAGCCAACCCAGCTCCACATATTTCTACACCGTGTATACGTACGTTCCCCTGGCAATTGCTTTACACAATCTTCAGAGTTATTTGATACCGCTGGTTACCTGTCACCACCTGCTGCTTGGTAAGAACTTGTAATATATTGATATTTGCTTTACTGTGAGCGCTTTACCACCACACCCTAGTAGTTCATAGGAACATTATTCTTGAATTTTGTTTCTTGTTTCTACTAATCATGACAGATACCGAAGATAGAAGTTCTTGGACGACGGACACGTCTTCACCATCACGAGAGTTGGGACAACACACACAAGCACATGGTCAGGTTATCTTTTTACCGTCATTTGAGGGTAGATTTAATCCTACTACTTATCTAGCTTGGGATCTTGAAGTAGAACAAGTTTTTAGTCACCATGACTTTTCTGAACTTGAGCGAGTGCGAGCAGCCACTAGAGCATTTACTGATTTTGCTTCTATTTGGTGGAGTGTACATTGTAAGAAAAACATTGATAACCAACCCACAACTTGGAAAGTTTTGAAAGCTATAATGAGACAACAATTTTTCCCTCCTTACTATCGTCGTGAATTGCTTCGCAAATTTGAACAATTTAAACAAGGCAACAACATTGTTCATGCTTACTACCAAGAGTTCAAATCTTATATGCATCATTGTGACATAGAAGAATCTGAGAATGATACAATGAATAGATTCTTTGGTGGTTTGAACCATGATATTCAGGCAAGATTTCAGTATATTCCTCGTTGCATTACTGGTATGTATGTCCGTGCTTGTACCTTTGAGAGACAGATACAGGAGGATGCATTAGGTGAGTACAACAACTAGTATTCTAGTTCATGCTCACCACCGCCGGTTGGTTCCTCCACCGTTGCACCTTGGATTATGAGCGCGGCATCATCTGAAGGGTATGGTACATTGTCAACGTCCGTACCTACATCAGCTACATCTTTGCCACAAGGTAACAGTAAAGGTATTGATGATATAACTTCACATGAGAATGATGCATGCCTAGTTAACTTGAATGCGTCATGTATTGAGTTACCTGTTGATTTGAGCACACCACCTATTTTAGAGAATCTTGTTACTGTCATGAATGCGTCATGTGATCAAATAACTGAAATATCAACAATTTTGAGTGCACCCATTGAATTATCTGTTGATGCAAAAGAACCAATTTTTTAATCATTTTGATATGACCTCCAATCTTGGTGATGATTCTGTGTCCAATGACTTATTGCATGTTTGCTTATTTAAGCATGTTGTAGCATGTAAATTTGATGCAAGTAAGGTTTATTCACCAAAGTTGGGATGGTTTAATGATGAACATTGTCAATCTTTTGAAATGAATAAGAGCTTCACTTATATGTGCAAACTGAGTTGCAATATTTTCATGCCTTCTACATCTTGTGATAATTTTTTGTCTTTAGATTTTATGAACTATGAAAGTTACTCATGTATACATGTGTCATATGTGCAAAAATCAAGGGAAGTTAAAATGGATGACATATACATATACAACATGTACACCTTGCCTCTTTTGTTAGCCACATTTCAGATTAAGCAATGCCGAGGACGGTTTAGTTTTAAAAAAGGGGAGGATGATGAGGACATGACTACCTTGGATACGACCAAAAATATTGCATACATTCATATTTGTCAAGTGATTTCTAATGCAAACTATTCAATAATCTATTTATGTTATCCAGAACAAAAATACTTCACACACTTTTGTGTTGTGTGTAATTGCATGTGTATGGGACATTTGTACAATCCACATATGAAGATAAGGGAAAAGGAGAAGTTTAGGTTCTGTTCAAAAAGTCCTCTAACGTCACTTTTGGGCCAAGAGAAGATAGAATCCAAGTCTCTCACGTTCTAAATTCAGATTCGGACTGCACAGACATACCTGACTCAAAATGCCAACAACTTTTTCATACGTACTCTAAATTGGGTGATTCTTTTTTTGTTGGAAACTAGATTTCGTGCTCTTTCCAACACAATTGTATTCACGTTCAAATTCGTCTGGAGCGTTGAGTTATAGACGAAACAATCTGACATTGCAGCAGAATCCGAGTCAAACTACAAGCCCAAAGGTGTTGCATCACCTCCACTTGGGCCCATGAGCCTTGTACAACATAGGGTTAGTTTTAGGCTGCCTTGGGACATCCTCCCACCTCCTTGGCCGCCACCCCTTGCTCCTATATAAGTAGATCCATCTAGTAGCTCCATTGCAACTTTGTGTACTTCGTTTATGTCCAACGACCAGACCAAGACCGATTTCGGATCCCCACCATTATCAATACTTCATATATATTCGCAATATTCATATTGCATTATCATATTCTTGCTTGTTCTTTGATTGCATGCAGGAATAGACCTTTGTGGTCAGGCTGATCGTGCTTCCACCATCGTCAGTAACCTCGGGAGATTGGTTTAACGACTGCTAAGGCGCAACGTCATGCACGTTTGTAGTCGGATTGTCAAAGTCGTCTCCACCAAATCGATAGTTATCATCCCATACACCTGCAATTACACAAAACACAAAAGTGTGTGAAGTATTTTTGTTCTGGATAACATAAATAGATTATTGAATAGTTTGCATTAGAAATCACCTGAAAAATATGCATGTATGCAATATTTTTGGTCGTGTCCAAGGTAGTCATGTCCTCATCAACGTGCAACCACCAGCACCACCACCACCAAGTTGTTCTCATGCATATCATCGCAACGGTAGGGCTGCACCACCACCTGAGGTACATGACCATCTTCCTAAACTAAAATTGAATATTCCACCATTTGAGGGTAGATATGTTCCTGATATATATCTTACTTGGGAGTTAGAAACTGAACAACGATTTACATGTTTACAATATCCTGAGGAGAGACCTGTTCCTGCTGCTGTTTGTGCTTTCACTAGCTTTGCATGTGTTTGGTTGTCTGAACATTGTAAATTATATCCTATTCCAGCTACTTGGGCTGCTTTGAAAACTGCTATGCATACTCGTTGGGTTCCACCATTCTATCAACGTGAATTACTTCAAAAACTGCAGCGTTTAAGACAAGGAAAAAATTCTGTAGAAGAATATTATCAGGAATTACAAACTGGCATGATTAGATGTGGTATTGTTGAGGAGAATGAAGCTATGCTTGCACGTTTTATGGGTGGATTAAATAGAGAGATTCAGACCATTCTAGAGTATAAGGAGTATACTAATATCACTCGTTTATTCCATCTTGCTTGTAAAGCTGAACGTGAAGTGCAGGATCGACAGGCATTGGCGCGAACTAACTTTTCTACAGGTCGATCTTCATCTTGGACACCACGTGCATCCTCTACTTCCACTCCACCAGCACCTCCATCAGGTGCCACCTCCAGCCGTGATATAAGAAAGCAGGCACAACCACCACTATCTGCCAAGAGCACACCTGTCGTACCTGCGCAGAGCTCTTCTTCTTCCATGGCATCAACAGGGCACACAAGAGATATTATTTGTCGTCGTTGTAAGGGTAGAGGACATTTTGTGAGAGAATGCCAATCTCAGCGTGTGATGATTGTTACTGAGGATGGTGGGTATGAGTCCGCTAGTGACTATGATGAGGAGACTTTGGCTCTTATTACACATGAAGAACACGGAGGAGAGGATTCTGATCATGAGACGCAATACATGGTTGCTGAAGATGCTGACACGTATGAATGTTTAGTTGCTCAACGTGTTTTGAGTGTGCAGGTTACACAAGCTGATCAAAATCAGAGGCATAATTTGTTCCATACAAAGGGAGTTGTGAAGGAACGTTCTATTCGCGTCATCATAGATGGAGGGAGCTGCAATAACTTGGCTAGCATGGATATGGTGGAGAAGCTATCTCTCTGCACAAGATCAGATCCACATCCTTACTACATCCAATGGTTCAACAACAGTGTCAAGGTTAAGGTAACACGTACTGTTCGTGTGCATTTTAGTATCTCTACATATGCTGATTATGTTGATTGTGATGTGGTACCTATGCAAGCATGTTCCTTATTACTTGGTAGACCATGGCAATTTAATAAAAATTCTGTACACCATGGTAGAAACAATCAGTATACTCTTGTTCATAAGGTTAAAAATATTACTTTGCTTCCTATGACTCCTGATTCCATTTTGAAAGATGATATTACTAGAGCTAATAAAGAAAAACAGGAGAAAAATAAAAGTGAAAATCAGATTTTGGCAAAAGAATTTGAGCAACAAATGCAGCCTAATAATAAACCATCTAGTGTTGCTTCTAAAATTCAATTGATAAGTGCATGTTTAATTGCCACCAAATCTGATATTCATGATTTAGATTTTAGCAAATCTGTTTGCTATGCTTTTGTGTGCATAGAGGCATTATTTTCATTCGAGGACGTGCCTTCCTCTTTGCCTCCTACTGTCACTAACATTTTTGATGCGGAGCATCCCACGACAATCCCCATGGAACCACCTCAACTATCCAAGCTCCAAGTGGACCAATGACAAGGGCTAGGGCACGTGCTATTCAATCCGAGGTGACATCACTCCTACTTGAGTTTTCCCCCTCTTCAAGTGAGACATGGCTACTGCCTAAGTCCGAGATACTATGTGTCATCAGGTACAACGCTCAAGACTCGGAGCCGAGGACTGTAGAAGAAGAGACAGGCATCAACACTCTGGACAGCCCGGAACTTCCGGCCAGAGCCCGGAACTTCCGGCCGACGCGGAGCTTCCGGCCGCCGATGACTTCGACCAGCCCAGGCGTGCCAACTCTCGGGTTAGCCCAGATCCCGTCCCGGACCTTCCGGCGCCCGGAACCTCTGGCCTGCCCGGACCTTCCGGCCCCCGGATGACAGCACATCTCCACCGCGCCAACTCTCTGGTTAGGCCGGACCCTCCCCGGAACCTCTGGTGCCTGGAACTTCCGGCCTAGCCCGGAACTTCCGGCCCTGCCTGCACGCAGCCACTTGTGCCGAGACCCGTGTACCCTTTCGTCACCTAGACTATATATACTCTATCACGTACGACTTTCTAGGGTTAGCATTGGTTTAGCTCATACTCAGACATAGAGCTTCGCTCATCCATATCGGATCTACTCCTTGAGAGAGACCGCGGCCCCTCTTCGGAGAAGATCCACCATGGATTCAAGACCCCTTTACGGGAAGATCCCCTTGTGGATTCAAGACCTCCTCACGGAGAAGAACCGGCTACCCTTGTATCGTCCTTCGTTGTCCGTGGATTCGTGTATCGTTCTATGTACCCGAGGATCTAGCACATGTATGACTTGTTCTAGTTAGTTTGAGTGTTCCTCTTGTGTTTCCCCTTGTGTTTTCCCTCGTTTCCCTCCTCGTGTTCTTCGCGTTCTTCGCGGGATCCGCTCCTTTCGTGAAAGATCGGGCCACTAGGTTTCTACCCTACATCATCTTGGTATCTAGAGCAAGGTTGATCACGATTTCGGAGCCTCCCCGTTGTGTTTCTAGCCTCATTTTGTTGTTTTTGTCCTAATCCGAAAATCCCCAACAAAAATAGCCCCAATTTTTTTTGTGATTTGTTCGTGTTCTGAGATTTTGTTGGTTTTGATCCGTGAATTTTGTGTGTGGCTCGTAGATCTAGCCTCACCACCCTTCTTTTTCTCCAGTTTCCTCTTTTTCCCCTTCGGATTTGGGCTTTTTCCCCAAGTTTTCCGCCCAAATCCACGATCCCGAAGTCTCTGTTCTTGGCAGAATCACGACCACCAGAACTTCTGGTCCAGCCCGGACATTCTGGCCCCTAGACCTTCCGGCCTTCCACGGAACCTCCGGACCCCGGACCCTCCGTCTTGCCCGGAACATCCGGCTTCGACAGAAAGTTCGCACTACTTCCACAACTCCACCCAAAATTCCACCAAATTTTGTTCCGGTGCTCACCATATACCATATATATTTCCGCATGCCTCCACCACTTCCGCGTAACCCACCATTTTTGGACCGTTTTGCTCTACGGCACAATTGCTACTTTGAGGTTTGAGAATTTGACTTGCGGTACCGTATCCTTTTGTGTTTCGGCTATCTAGGTACGGTTCGACATCGACATCACCGCTGCTCATCTTTGCCACGAACGCGTCATCAACAACGACCACCTCGACCACGACTTGGTATTCGTGCCACCATTTTGACACCATACCGGAAGCAAGACCGGTAACCTAATCTTGGTATTAGACATATCATTCTTGCCATTACATTGATAGCCATCATAGCCTTACTCCTTTGCGTTGCTTACCCATCGAGACTAGCCATTGAGTATTGCCGGCAACAAGACTTGTGCACATTAGTGATCATACTTCCCATAGCATACATACATACATCATTGTTTCCTATATTGGTATCATCTCTTGTGTCACAAACTTGTCATCGCGTACTCACTTGCTATCTTGGTTCATCAAACATTGCATGAGAAAAGAGCTCAAACATCAAAGAGCCAACCAAACTTTTAAGCAAAGAGGAAAGATACACAAAGAGCTTTTAAGCAAGAACCATAGCATCATACAACATTAAGATTGTCATACTCGATCATCTTGGATCATATCATAGCAACACCTTGCATACAAAGTATTTGAGATAGAAGTCGATGCATTTTTGCTAAGTAGGTTGTGCACAAGTTCTTGTATCCGCCTATCGTGCTAGCGTCTCTCTAGTGTTGTGCAACAAGAGCATTTTCATGGATTCCACATTTTGGCTCACCCTTGGTTGCACAACCCCACTTATCTTTTTGCGTGTGTGTTTCCGTGTACCTTATATGCTTGGTCTACTTGTTACATTGCATCTTGTGAATCTTTTCCAACATTATTGAAGCTCACTAACAATTGCATCAAATTTTCTGCCACCATCCTAACCAAGCTCCACCAAAAGCTTTTACTTGTGTAGGTGTGAGAAACCGACAAGAACTCATACCAATTATGCTATTTCCTTGTCCTACATTGGAGTGATCCTCGATCCACTTCCAACTTCGGTCAAGGTACATTTGGTACTCGTTCCTCTCTTTCTACCTCTCACATGTCTTGGAATGATGGATAGGCCAAGTACTTCTACCAACCCACTCTTCATGGAGCAAGACAATGACATGAACTCCTTCATCACCAAGAGTCACCTCTTTGGTGCACAACATGCTTTGCATCAAGAGCAACAAGCGATGAGTGAACGCATCGACAACCTTTCCGCCGACTTGCGACTTTCCGAGCAACATACAAAGGACTACTTTGACCACAAGGTCGATGATCACAAGCAAGAGAATGACGCAAGGATGGACAAAATTAGTGCTTTGTTGCTCAACAGCTCGTCTTCCACTTCAAGAAGGAGCGGTTCAAGCCGCCACTCCGACTTCACCCTCTCCGGCTCAAGTACACCGACATCAAACACTCTTCGTCGAGCCGCGTGCGCCGACCGTCAAGAAAGTGATAGAGGCAAAGGTGTCCCGATGTTTCGATGAGATGATGGCTATCGTTTCTGTGGGAGTCGACCTCGACGATCCGACTACGAACATGCGAGACGTCGTGCCTTAGCAATCGCTAAACCAACTTCCGAGGGGTTATTGACCACGCCGGAGCACGATCAACCTGACCACGAGGGTCTGTTTCCTGCAAGCAAGCAAAGAACAAGCAAGAAACTAAGATTGCAATCTGGATATTGCAAATATAATATGAAAGCTTTATCGATCAAGGTGGGGTTCTGTAACGTCTTGGTCTAGTCGTTGGACACAAACGAAGTACGAGAAGTTCCAGCTATGGCGAACTTTTAATCTAAACAAAACCCAAAGTCTAAACAATGCCCTAAGGGCTGTATATATGGAGGAGAGAGGAGGAATTTCGTGGCCCTTGGAGGAGGGGTCCGAAACCAACCCTAACTCTTGTTTCCCCACACATACGGACTCTAAAAACAGCCTATACTTAAGTACTTCACAAATATCCTCTGGACGAAATTTATGAATGGCATCTTGTATATTTCGTCCCATGGTTCATGCACTCATTATGGTGGCTTTAGAGTCCTAGAATCATCACTTGTAACTCCGTTCTTGTTCCCCTTGCGCATGCCATCATCTCCATGCTTGAACTTGCTCCAAGGTTCATCTTTCTTGTCCAAGCTAGGCCCTTCATTTGTAAGCAACACAAATGTATCCAATTTAGGCAGCATCATATTCTGATGAACATTAGAATCGTTACCAAGAAATGAAAGTACCTAATAATTCAATTGGTGTGCGCGAGCTCTAGTAGTTGGTCCAGTATGTATAGCAGCAGGGGCTGTGGATGTAACAATGGTATTGATGTCCTCATCATCCTCCCCTTCTTGAAATGAAGTCGTCCACGACGAAAGTTCATCGTCCGCACCCAGATAAGGCTTCAAATATGCAATGTTAAAAGTGGGACTAACCCCAAAATCTGTAGGCAGCTCAACTTTATATGCATTATCATTTATTTTCTCTAACACCTTAAAAGGACCATCAGCACGTGGCATTAGCTTTGATTTGCGCAAATTAGGAAATCTATCCTTACGCAAATGTAACCAAACAAGATCTCCAGTGAAAACACAACATGTTTCCTCATCAGCAAGCCTCAATCCCCTAAGAGACACTGACTCTCAAGAGCGCCGACAACGTCAAACTCAAGAAGCCTTTGCACTTGCACGAGAACGGCAACGTCAACGCCAACATGAAGAGGAAGAGCGAGCGTGTCTACACCAAAATACCCAAGATGCTGAGGCACAACGTCAAGCACGACAACTCTGTGACGCTCAAGCACTTGCGACGCAACAAGCTCTACGCAATTCGAGTCGAGCCATTGCCGACCGAAGCCGACAAGCCCGTGAACAAGAAGAAGCACATCGCAAAGAAATTCAAGAACAAAGATTTCACGCTTGCGTGCATCGTCATGTTCCTCTTCGAGCTCGCGAAGATCCTCCACAAGCTTGCCAACACCATCAAGTTCATTGAGAGCATGAAGACAATGGAAATCCTCCACGACAAGAGCAACATGAGGATAACAACCCTCCGCGTCAAGAGCACCACAAGTTGAACAATCATCTACAACATGATCGTCATCATCCCCGACCCCAACACAATGAAGAGCAACGCTACGACAAGCTCAAGTTCACCATGCCCAAGTTCAACGGAAGAACCGGTCCCGAAGAGTACCTTTCATGGGCATTGAAAGTTGACAAGATTTTCCGTTTGCACAATTATGACGAAGAGAAGAAGATCACAATGGCATCCCTTGAGTTCCAAGACTATGTGCTCATTTGGTGGGAACAAGTCATTGAGTGCCGAGAGGCAAGAGGTGAACCACCCATCACTACTTGGGCGCAAATGAAGGATATCATGAGAGCACGCTTCGTACCTACCTTGTAAGTGCATCTAGTGCCACCCCTAGTTGGTTTTGGAGTATTGACGACAAACCTAGTTGAGGGACTAATGTGTTTGTGAGAATTGCAGGATAACACAGATAGAAGTCCCTCATTGATTCGGTTTTACTACTAGAGATGACCCCTAAAACTTTATGAAGACATTGAAGTCAAAGGTGGTATATGAAGATATTCACATTGAAGACTATGACAAGAGAAGACACGATATGAAGCCTATGGAGCTCGAAGACTTAGAGTCATAGGAACCACCGTGCTGTTAAGTGGGGTCCAAGAGAACCAGTCAAATTGACTGAAGTGATGCCTAAACCAAAAACCTATGTCTTCGAGTGAAGACAATGAGAGCGAATCTTGTCCAGAGTCGGACAAGTCAGCTTTGCTTGTAGCCCAAGTAAAGTTGCCGTGTGAGTTTGAAATCTGACCGTTGGGACACGTGTTAGTTCCTTAGTGACCCAGGGTCATTTCGGACAAATCAGGTCGGGTTGCCAAGTTGCTATAAATAGCCCACCCCCTACAACCATAAACGGTTGGCTGCTCAGATTGAGAGTACGACTTTTGTTGTTTGAGAGCAACCCACCTCGAAGCCTTTGAGAGAGAATTCCTTGCGAGGATAAAGCCCTAACCACCTAGATCCAGAGAGAATTGGGCATCACTTAAGTCTTCTTGTCTGTGTGATCTGAAGACTTATTACACTTGAGGACTGTGTATCCTCCAGCCGGTTAGGCGTCGCGTTCTGAGCTTCCAAGAGACATTGTGGATTGCCAGTGAACGAAGTCTGTGAAGGTTTGGGAGTCTACCTTGAAGACTTACCGGAGTGATTGGGCGAGGTCTATGTGACCTTAGCTCAAGGAGAATACGGTGAGGACTGGGTGTCCGGGACTGTGTGTCCTAAGGATTAAATACCTAGCCGCTCCAACCAGACATACAATTGTCACAGCAACTGGAACTAGTCCAACAAATCATTGTCTTCAACGAGTCATTGGTTTCATCTTCACTTCACTTTACTTACTGTTCCTCCTTGTGAAGACATTGTATGCTTGCTCTATCATTTGTCTTCACTGAGTGACTGTGTGTTCTGTTTGGCTTCACAATATCTTCCTACCTGATCCTTACTACCTAGCTGCTATTAGTCTTTGTGCTTTCACTTCATTGAATACTTGACTATGGTTTGCCTAGTGTAGACTACCTTCCGCTGCATGGTAATAGGTTTAGTTTTATTGTTTGTCTTCAAAACTCCCATGTTTTGAAGACTTTCATAAAAATCGCCTATTCACCCCCCCTCTAGTCGATATAACGCACTTTCAATTGGTATCAGAGCAAGGTGCTCCCTTGTTCTGTGTGATTCGGTTTAACCACCTGGAGTTTTAGCTATGTCGACTGTAGGGATAATTAAAGTCTCCGCTGCGTGCCCCGTCTTCGATGGAACTGAATATCCCTACTGGAAGAATAAGATGCGTATGCATCTTGAAGCCATTGATGTCGACCTATGGTATGTCGTCGAGAACGGCGTTCCCAAGGATTGAGAAGGTGTCAATGCTGCTAATGTCAAGAAATTCGTTCAACTGGACTCTACTACCAAGAACATCATCTGTGGTCATCTGACCAAAGGACAGTATGGCCGTGTGAGTGATTTGAAGACATCCAAGCTAGTCTGGGACTGGCTCTCCAAGGTCAATGAAGGCATCTCAACCCAGAGAGATCAGAGAATCAGTGTCCTTCCTAACCTCTTCAACTGCTTCAAGCGAAATGACAATGAGAATGTCCAGCACACATTTGACCGACTCACTGACATCACAAATGAGCTTCAAGCCCTCGGCGCCACTGAGATTACCAAACACAAAATTGTCAAGACGCTGCTGAGATCACTTGATAGTTCGTTTGACATCCTGGCCCTGATGATTCAAGAACGTCCTGATTTCAATACACTCGAACCGTCTGACATACTTGAGAGGCTCAACACACATGAGTTTCAGTTTTCCGAGAAAAGAGAGATCTACAGTCCAAACTATGGGCGAACTCGTGCCTTGAAGGCAAAAGCTGTCTCCTCATCTGAAGAAGAATCTGACAGCAGTTCTGATGACCCTAAAGACATTGGAAGGGAACTTGCTATGCTTGTCAAGAAGTTCCAAAAATTCACCAAGAAGAAAGGCTTCAGAAAGTCTTCCCAATCAAGTTCAAGGAATGATGAAGCTCCTGCTCATGACTACAAGAAGAAAACATGTCACAAGTGCAAGAAACTTGGCCACTTCATCTCTGAGTGTCCACAGTGGGACAATGAGAACAAAAAGAAGAAGAAGAGCAAGGAATATGACTCTAACGACAAGAAGAAGAAGAAGAAATACTCAAAGTCTTCTTCCAAGTCTTACTTAAAGTCTTCATCACACAAGAAGAGCTCATCTGGCAAGGCACGTGCGTTTGTTGGCAAGGAAATGGATTCAGAGGAGGAGTCTTCTTCTGAGGAGGCGTAGGTGGAGTCTGAGGAGGAATCTGACTCAGGCGTCGCAAGTCTGGCTACAGCATACGTTGCCAAGTCCATCTTCAACACTGAAGACAATGACTTCATCACCGACACCCATGCAAATGACAAGGACTCCTCCGCTTCTACCTACTGCTTCATGGCACGCGGTGCCAAGGTAAACACACGCACTACTCACTATCAAACATCTAGTGACGATGACTCTGATTGTGGTTCAAAACCTAGCTACAAAACACTTGCTAAAATTGCAACTGAACAACAGAAAGCTATGGAACATATTCAAAAACTGTTAGACAGAAGCGATGATCTGTTAGGTGCTGAAATGACTCGATCTGAATCCTTAATTGAAGACATAAAAAATCTTCACGTTAAGTATCAGGAACTTGAAAGTCGTCATGAAACTCTTTCAACAACTCATGAAAAGCTTTCCTATGATTATCTTCAAAGGAAGCAAGATCTTGAGAAATTGAGAGCGGCTCATGAAGATCTTCAAATGGAAAACGAGTAACTTCGCGCCAAACAGATAAGTCCCGCTCAGGAAGGATTTGAACCGCCATGTCTTAAATGTATTGAGCATGATAATGCTACTTCTGTTGCTGAATGTTCTACTGCTACTGCTGTTGCAATATCTTCAACTTTTGATGTGGTAACTAACCCCTCTGCTGAGGATACCACCGCTATTGCTGATGAGAATGCTAGGTTGAAGACATTGCTTGAAACAGGGATGTACAAAAGTCTTAAAGGGCATCAGACACTGTGTGATGTCCTCAAAAAGCAGATTCTAAACCGAAACCCTAGGAAAGAGGGTGTTGGGTTCATAAGGAAAATGAATGCAGATGGCTCTTACTGGAAACCTGAGCAGTACCCCAAAACCATGTGGGATTGCTGCAAAGGAACCTTCAGTAGATCCATCCAATTTAACTGGCTTCACTTGTGCTAACCACATTATCATTGATGAATCCTTTGATGCAAACTATATACTGTTTAAGAATCAGAATGATGAAGTGTTTGCCAGGTACATTGGTACTAACTGCAGGAATGGACCGCCTGTGAAGCAGATCTGGGTTCTGAAAAAGTGTCTGCAAAATCTTCCTGTGAATGCCTTCATGACACCTCACTTGAAGAAGACAAACCTCAGACCAAAGGCTTCATACGGTCCAAAGGCTTCATACAAACAGAGGACTCACCTAAGTCGCACTAACGCAAATGTTTTGCAGGGAAACCATACTCAGGCATATGAATATGAGAGCGGTTCATCAAACCGCCATGTTCATAAGACCAAGAACTATTCTGCTTATTCTTATGAGTACTATTGTCCGCCTGCAGGACTATTTGCTAAGGCTTCAAAGGCAAAATTCTCAGATGCTGCACTTAGACTTATTGCTTCTAAGCCACCCTTGAAAATGTGGGTGGTTAAGAAGGCTTAACTCTCTTTTGCAGGGAAAGGTCTCCAGCAGAAAACCAAAATCGTCTGACGCTATTGTTGGGGACCTTAAACATCTTGTAGGGCGCAAGATCAAATGCCCAAATGGTCTTACTATGTACTTCGTACCTGAATCGCTTGCTACAATCCCTTTTAGTCCTAACCTAGATCTAAGCTTTCATAACCCTCTGGTTCGTCAAATGTTTTTGCTTCACAATGCTCTTGGTGAAGCCTATCCCCCTAACTGCACTGTAGGGTACGACACCAGCGTCTTTAGAATGGATTATTAACAGTGGGTGTACAAATCACATGACTGGCAAAAGAAGTCTTCTTATGGACTCAACCTCACGTCCATCCGACAAGAGCCACATCACATTTGCTGACACTGGTAAAAGTAAGGTATTGGGTCTAGGTAGAGTTGCAATCTCAAGGGATCAACACATGGATAAAGTCATGCTTGTTGAATCCCTTAGCTTCAACTTAATGTCTGTCTCAATGCTTTGTGGTTTGAACATGATCGTAATGTTTGGAAAATATCGTTGCCTTGTACTAATGGAATCTGACAAGTCTCTACTGTTTGAAGGGTATCGAAAAGATGATTTGTACGTAGTAGATTTCTCAGCAGGGCCACAACTTGCAGTATGTCTTCTAGCAAAGGCTTCAGAATGCTGGCTCTGGCATCGGAGGCTTGGACATGCTGGCATGAGGAACCTCCACACCCTTGCGAAGAAGAAGCATGTCATAGGCATCGAGGGCGTCAAGTTCAAGAAAGACCACTTATGCGGTGCCTATGAAGCAGGGAAGATGAC
Source organism: Triticum dicoccoides (assembly GCF_002162155.2). NCBI lineage: Eukaryota > Viridiplantae > Streptophyta > Magnoliopsida > Poales > Poaceae > Triticum > Triticum dicoccoides. Next base: position 183,447,052 of record NC_041380.1, on the reverse strand, counting down.
GAGGGCCAAACATCCCTCGAAGACAATCATGACTACTACTCAACCCTTCGAACTGCTTCACATGGATCTTTTCGGTCCCACTCATTACTCAACTCTAACTACTACTGCTTGCCTCTATGGCTTCGTTATTGTTGATGAATATTCTAGATACACTTGGGTGCACATAATCCTTTACAAGACTGAAGTGCAAGATGTCTTCAGACGCTTCGGCAATCAAGCTATGAACAATTTTGGCGCCAAGATAAAGCACATCAGAAGTGACAATGGCACTGAATTCAAGAACATTGGCCTTGATACATATCTTGATATCTTGGGCATAACACATGAATTCTCAGCCCCATACACGCCACAGCAGAATGGCGTCGTTGAACGCAAGAACAGAACACTAATTGAGATGGCCAGAACGATGCTAGATGAATACAAGACCCCAAGAAAATTCTGGATACTGCATGCCATACAATCAATCGTGTTTATCTTCACAAGCTACTGAACAAGACATCTTATGAGCTCCTTACTGGCAAAAAGCCAAATGTCAGTTACTTCAGAATATTTGGCGCAAGGTGCTGGATCAAGGACCCACATCACACCTCAAAATTTGCACCAAAAGCACATGAGGGTTTTATGCTTGGATATGGAAAGGATTCGCACTCCTACAGAGTCTTCAATCTCTTTCATTACAAAGTGGTTGAAACAGTGGATGTGCGGTTCGATCAGACCAACGGTTCACAAAGAGAGCAGCTGCCAAATGTGCTAGATGAAGTTCCATCCAGTGAATCAATCAAGCTAATGGGAACTGGAGAAATTATACCTTCTGAAGCTCATCCTGAAGAAGAACTTATCATTTTAGCACCTGATCAACATGAAGACAATGCTTAGGCTGAAGACATTCCTTCCAACAACAGCAATGAACAGCAAGAGCAAAGTCTTCGCCCTGTACATCCTCGCGTTGCCAATGAAGTGCAGATTGAAAGAATAATTGATAGCATCAATGCACCTGGTCAACTCACTCGTTCAAGGGCAACTCAGCTAGCAAATTTCTGTGGGCACTTCGCATTCGTCTCAATATTAGAACCCAAGAAAGTTGAAGAAGCCTTCATGGAACCTGAATGGATTCAAGCTATGCAAGAAGAGCTTCAACAGTTTGAGCTGAATAATGTATGGGAACTGGTTAAGCGTCCTAATCCACGGAAGCACAATATAATAGGCACCAAATGGATATACCGCAACAAGTAAGATGAGCATGGTCAAGTTGTCAGAAACAAAGCTCGTCTCGTTGCTCAAGGATATACTCAAGTGGAAGGCATTGACTTCGATTAAACATTTGCTCCTGTGGCTAGACTTGAAGCCATACGCATACTGCTTGCCTATGCAAATCATCATAACATACTTCTATATCGAATGGATGTGAAGAGTGCCTTTCTCAATGGCAAGATTGAAGAAGAAGTGTATGTTGCACAACCGCCTGGCTTTGAAAATCCAAAACATCCTGATATGGTATACAAGCTCAACAAGGCACTGTATGGCCTCAAACAAGCCCCTAGGGCCTGGTATGACACACTCAAATACTTCCTGAAGAGCAAAGGCTTCATACTTGGTTCCCTAGATCCTACTCTTTTCACGAAGACATATGATGGTGAACTGTTTGTGTGCCAAATATATGTGGATGACATTATCTTCGGCTGCACCAATCAGAAGTACAGTCAAGAGTTTGGATATATGATTCAAGAGCAATATCAGATGTCCATGATGGGGGAGCTGAAGTTCTTCCTTGGTCTTCAAATACGACAACAACGCAATGGCATCTTCATATCTCAAGAAAAGTATGTCGAAGATTGCCTGAAGAAGTTTGATATGCAAGACTGCAAAGGCTTCACAACACCAATGCCAGCCAAACATCATCTGGGTCCTGACGACAATGGTAAAGAGTTCGATCAAAAGGTATACCGCTCCATGATTGGTTCTTTACTCTATCTATGTGCATCTAGGCCAGATATTATGCTTAGTGTTTGCATGTGTGCTCGATTTCAAGCGGCACCAAAGGAGTCGCATCACTTAGCTGTGAAGCGAATTCTTCGATATTTGGCTCACACCCCAACTCTAGGATTATGGTATCCAAAGGGCTCAGAGTTTGATCTGGTTGGGTTCTCAGATGCTGATTATGCTGGTGACAAAGTTGATCGCAAGTCTACATCAGGCACGTGTCACTTTCCAGGACGATCACTTGTATGTTGGTCTTCAAAGAAGCAGAAATGTGTATCTCTCTCCACTGCTGAATCTGAATACATTGCTGCTGGATCTTGCTGCGCTCAGCTTCTGTGGATGAAGCAAACACTCAAGGACTATGGCACTCATCTGAAGCAAGTGCCACTTTACTGCGACAACGAAAGCGCCATCAAGATTGCTAACAACCTAGTTCAGCACTCGAAGACAAAGCACATTGAAATTCGTCATCACTTCCTCAGAGATCATGTTGTGAAGGAAGACACTGATATCATACACGTCAACACTGAAGAGCAATTGGCAGATATCTTCACCAAGCCCTTGGATGAGAAGAGGTTTTACAAGTTACGGTGTGAGCTAAATATCCTAGAATCCTCAAATGTCCTGTGATCAGGCACACATCCTAACCCTTATGCATATTGATGACTTAGATGTGCAACACATGAAGTAAAGTATATCTTCAATCAATGAAGACATACATTCTAAGTGTGAATACATTAATGTGGAATTTGACTTCGGAGCGCCACGATAATTGTGCGTCGTGTCTGGGTCTAATACTTCCTATACGGTGGGTAACGCCACCACCAAACGTTCTATTTTGAAGTGTTTCACTCATGGCGTTACCTTGCAATGTCTTCACATTTGGTTTGGCTTCGATCTCAACAAGTTTTCATGATTATCTTCACTATGTTGATCATATATATATATATATATATATATATATATATATATATATATATATGTTAGTGTTCTGTCCTCTACAGCATTCACTTATAGCTATGTCTTCGTGTTGAATTTTTGAACTAAGTGAATGTGATAGGACCCCAACTTCTCTATGCTTTCTATCTCAAAATCTATCTCTCCAAGTCACATGCATTCTATTGAAACTGTCGAATGTCTTCACTACATCCTTGTCAGCAGAAGATACAGACACAACCATTAAGTACGTTTTCAGTGCTCATTCCTCCACATGAAATCCGGAGAAGTAGGAACGACCACCCGACAATCCAGGCGTGCGTGGGACATGGAACAAACCCCAAAATTCCGCATACTGACCACGTGTTCCTCAGATGCGAATCACCAGGGGCACCTGTGTAATAGCACAGTGCCGCCCCTGTGCCTATAAATACACACTCACAGTGGTAATTATCTCTTCTTCCACCCTTGCACGAACCCTAGCGCCACCGCTAGCTCTCGACGACGCCGGCGACGAAGCGCTTCGCTGCCGCAACCTCTCCGACACAGTCTTCACGCCGACCGCGGACATCGTCCTCTCCGCCATCGCCGTAGGTGTCCTCCGTCGCCAAGTTAGGGCACGGAAGATCAAACTGCTCGGCCTCATCTCCCACTCCGTCTAGCAGTTCTTAGTAAAACTCCCTTTTACAGCACTATTGATCCTATTGATCTGTCACTTTCTACCACAAGAAGTTTATGTTCACACAAGCTAGATCTCTCTCACACTGCATCTCATAACATGCCTAGTATATTCACTTGTGCTTCACAAAGTAGTTAGATTCCTCACTTGTACTGATCTGTGGATTCGTACTAATCTGGAACCAACTTCTTATCTATGAGTGAATGTCTTCGCACGATGAGGTCAATGTCTTCTAAACTGATTTATCTTCAAAATCTTCTGAGAATGCATATGACCTCTTCCTCTTCCCTCGCACCTTAATGCTGTCACAGGTACATGTCCGTGGGAGAATCCTTTGGTTCTCATAGTCTGCATTCATTTGCAGAATTCTTACAGCAACACATAAATTCTCCTGAAGCCAGTTCCTGTTGGTCCAGCAAGAGAAAGCCTTTGAAGCCTTTGAACGTCTTGAAGCCTTTCAAGTTAAAGTTTATGGCTTCAGAGAAAGCAGCAAGGAAGGGGGGCAGACAACGTCGTGGCGGAACATCCAAAGATCTGCCTGATGAACTCGCAGAAATGTATAAGACGGATCCTGAAGAGGATTATGGTCAGCGCAAGACCCGAATCCAATGGATTTGACGCTATTGGGCGGAACAATGGTTCAAATACCGCTTCACAACCCAAGAGTATGCTGAGAAAAGTGCCATCAAAAGACCGTGGGGAGACATCTTATACAAGAATCTTCAACCCAGGTCCAGAGATGAAGCTATTGCCCAAAGCTTCTATCCATGCATGGTTCGTGGGCCACAGCCTGATGATGCACATCCATTGTCACTACTCTGGTGTCGTGACGACAATCTGTTCAAGCGCAACTTCTAGTTTGCCCAAAACTCAGCGAAGCAGAACAAGAAGAAGTTTGGGTTAGACTTCAACCCTGGTCCCTCAGCACCAAGGGCAGATGGCACACGTGATGCAGAACCGAATGTCATTGGTCCTTTCGCCAACCTTGACGGCCTCATCACCTACATCCTAGTTCAAGGGGCTGCAGTGAATGAGCCTGCGGCTGACACTGAGTCTGATGACGCGCCTGCAGTTCCGAAGCCAAAGCAGTTGAAGAAGAAGCCAAAAACTTCAAAGCCAGCCCCTTCACCAAAAATCTCGAGGGTGAAGCCACTTGCAACTGCACCTCCTGAAGACAGTGTGCAGTCTGAAGACGTATCCCGCGCCTCCAAGCCCTAGAAGGCCAAGATGCCTCTGTCTCACACTGGCAAAGAGCTAACAGCTGCTGCCATTCTGCGCAACGAAGACATTGATCTATCAAGTGATGAAGATCTTGTAGATGACGCTCTTGAGCAAGTCATCAAGAGCATAGAAGAAGCAGAAATCTTCAATGATCTGCCTCTCTTTGATGTCAACATCATCCACAACTTCATTGACGAGTGGTTTGACACGCCAAATATCAGCTTTGAAGATCTGCAGCTGCCCATTGGCCTCAGTGTCGCCTTCCAAGGCGCCATTGCTTCAGAACTTGCAATTGCCCAGCGCATTGTTGAACTCAAGTAGAAGATTGACTATGAAAAGGCTCAGTTCAAGAAGCATATGGCCAAGCTCAGCGTGCAAGAAGTGAAGAACTTCAAGACAATGATGCACGAGCTCAAGGCAACCTTTGTGAAGAAGCGTGCAGAAGCTCAGGGTTCGCGTGATCACATGAAGACTCTGGCTGACAGATGTGTACAAGCCTATAATGAGGTTGAGAAGCGCAAAGCACTTGGGCGTCCTGGCATCGACCCCAGGATGGCCGCAAAGAAGAAGAAGAAGCCTGCTACGGCTGAAGATGATGCACCAAGGCAAGAAGCAGTTCCAATTGTCTTCCCAACAACAATGACTGGCTCGAAGCCAAAGAGCCGGTCAACAGCTTCAAAGCTCAAGAAGACAAGAACTGCTGAGGCTGAAGCCAGGAAGAGGAAACACTCTGAAGCCTCTCCTACTGCCACAAAGAAAAAGAGAAAGACCAAGAAAGCTCGGGCTGCTCCCACAGAGCCCTTGCTAGTTGAACCCATTTCTATGGTTCATCCTGACGCATAACGTCAACTGAGAGTTCATCAGCCTGCTTCCACAGAGGCTCCTGAAGCTGAAGATATTCCAGCAGCCGATCCCATCGCTGCTGAAGACATTGGTCATCATGACAATGTAGAAGATGATGCAGTCCTTCCTAAGTTCGAAAACAGCGAACTCATCAGCATTGGTGGTCCACTAACACCAATTGCACAGAATGCTTCATGGGCGGATCACCCTCAAGAGGAAGAGGACTATGAGGCCCAGTCCACTCCAACTCCTCCGGCGTCGTCTGCGTTCCGCAGGCTTCGCAAAGGTCCAAGGCCTCAAGTCTATGCTGAAGACATTCCGGCTGCATCAGCCGCAGCAGAAGATGTACCACCAGAGCCCACTCCCCTACTCCACCAAGAAGCAGTTCTCCACGAGAGCGTGCCTGTGACCGACCCTCCAGCGAGTCAAGTGGGGGATCAAAATCTTGAGGCTGCCACAACCAACAACGAAGCTAATGTGGAGCCCTCCCCAACAAAAGCTTCACAAGACAGCGAAGCCACTGATCCCGCCACTTCTGTTCCTGAGTCTGCTGCAGGTCCCCAATTCAACTATCATGTTGAGCATAGGCCTCAGGTCCAGAAGCCAATCCCAAGACTGCCAAGGTATCCAGGTCCTGCATCAGCACCTGGCTCCTTTAACATCAATGGCTTCAGGGCAGACAACACGTTCTTCGATAGCTCCAAGAACCCCTACTCAAGGGAAAGAATATCATCTTATCGGTTCTGGAGCTATCCTCAGCGAAGCTATTACTCTTGCATTCTCTACAACCAAGGTCGCATCTTCCCAAACAAGTGCCTTGATGTTGAAGCTATAGCTGGTCTTCCCTGTCTAGAAGAAGCGTTGGATTGCTTCAAGCAAGTGGGTCTGCTGCAGTTTGTTATAGATGAAGAGCATTGGAATGAAGAGCTGCTGCTACAATTCTATGCCACACTTCACATCAAAGGGTACAGCAGAGATCCGAAGACTTGGGTCTTGGAGTGGATGACTGGCAACGTTCATCATGAAGCCAATGCATTTGACATCATTGAGCTCACTGGCTTGCCCACTCCTGGCGATCTCTTCGAGCAAGGATGTCAGCTGCATACTGAAGCTATTGAGAGCATCTTTCAGCGGCCAGAACCCAATATGAGTCAAATGCTCAGCATGATGAAGCCGTTGCCCCCAGATGCTGCGTATCCCACAGAGTTCTTCGTTGAAGACCTTGAGTACCTTCCCAGAACCATCTATCACATCATCAGGCGGACTCTCTGGCCTATCAAAGGGCACTCTCCAAATGCCAAGCTTCAGGGTGCAATGAAGACCTTGGTGTTCTATATACTGCATGGCAAATGCTTTAATGCACAGGACTTCTTTATACGCCAACTTGCTGCATCAGGCATGGATCTGTTTGGTTTGAAGTTCTACGCCCCTTGGGTCATGCGGCTGATCAAGCTACACTCCGCCATCTCGTATCAGCTCTCAGCCCGCAACCATCGGATTTTCTTGCCTGACGTGGACATGTCTGCTGAAGCCATATATTCTGAGCCTGCTAAGCAACCCCTATGTCTTTAGAATGCAGAACATCAGAGTTTTACACAAAACGTTGAAGGTGTTGAAGCAATTTCTCGGGTGTATCCTTTGGCTGGCACTACACGTGCACCACACCCTGCATCAACTGAAGCCACTGAAAGTGCCACTGCTTCAAGACCCAAGAAGCGCACTCGTGTTCTCAACGACCGAGAGCTTCTTGTGGCCCTTCATCAGAAACAAGATAGGCATCATGACTGGCTGAAGCGTCAGATGAAAAGCCTCTTGGTGGATGTGAATCGCACTCGAAATCTTGCCACCAAGAATGCGTTCATTGCCCATGAAACCTGTCGCCGCACTTGGAAAGGGCCACATCATGATGCTTTCTGAAGCTGATCTTCAAGAGGATGGCGTCACTGAGAGATTCAAGTTTGACTCCACACCTCCTCGAAGGGCTGTGCTGCTAGGAACTCCATCCCTTGAAGACTCAGAGTACTCTTCCTCTGCTGCCACAGTCACTGCCAAAATCATTGATGAAGAAGACGATGCTACTTCACCGCCATACTCTTCAGCACCTCCAAGCTCTTCTGCACCACCAAACAACACCAACAACCCTGCTACTTCACCTACTCCTCATGGGAACGAGTAGAGGCTCTATGTTTTCAAACCTTTTTGGTCATTACTGACAAAAGGGGGAGAAGCATATGAGATTGATAGTCTTCAAGCGGGTTCATATGGGCGGGTGCCTTATATTTTGCTTCGTGCTTACAACCCTCGATTTTTTGCTACATTTGGCTCTTATGAGTTATAACACTTAAACTAGATGGTCATCTGCTACTTATTTGCCACCTTGTTTTGCGAAGATAAATTCCGCATGTGCGACGATAAATTCCGCACTTAGCTCATTCTGCAAATGTCCATTTTCCATTATGCATGGCATTATCTTCATATACTTTCACATGCATAGTGGATTGTGATCATAAGTTGAAGTGGAACTCCACAAGTACCACCTGCCATGTGCATTTGCATTCCAAAAGCAAATTAACTTATATGCACATCTTCAGGGGGATCCCTTGCATCTTATGATGACAATTCCTTATCCTTCACAATTTCATAGTTTATATTCCCCGTTGAAAACTTCAACTAGTTTGTCATCAATCACCAAAAAGGGGGAGATTGTAAGTGCATCTAGTGCCACCCCTAGTTGGTTTTGGAGTATTGACGACAAACCTAGTTGAGGGACTAATGTGTTTGTGAGAATTGCAGGATAACACAGATAGAAGTCCCTCATTGATTCGGTTTTACTACCAGAGATGACCCCTAAAACTTTATGAAGACAATGAAGTCCAAGGTGGTATCTGAAGATATTCACATTGAAGACTATGACAGGAGAAGACACGATATGAAGCCTATGGAGCTCGAAGACATAGATCTCTCGTAGTTCTTTTTCTTTTGTGTTGAGTCATAGGAACCACCGTACTGTTAAGTGGGGTCCAAGAGAACCAGTCAGAATGACTGAAGTGATGCCTAAACCAAAAACCTATGTATTCGAGTGAAGACAATGAGAGCGAATCTTGTCCAGAGTCAGACAAGTCAGCTTTGCTTGTAGCCCAAGTAAAGTTGTCGTGTGAGTTTGAAATCTGACCATTGGGACACGTGTTAGTTCCTTAGTGACCCAGGGTCATTTCGGACAAATCAGGTCGGGTTGCCAAGTGGCTATAAATAGCCCACCCCCTACAACCATAAAAGGTTGGCTGCTCAGATTGAGAGTACGACTTTTGTTGTTTGAGAGCAACCCACCTCGAAGCCTTTGAGAGAGAATTCCTTGCGAGGATAAAGCCCTAACCAGCCAGAGCTAGAGAGAATTGGGCATCACTTAAGTCTTCTTGTTTGTGTGATCTGAAGACTTATTACACTTGGTGACTGTGTATCCTCCAGCCGGTTAGGCGTCGCGTTCTGAGCTTCCAAGAGACATTGTGGATTGCCGGTGAACGAAGTCTGTGAAGGTTTGGGAGTCTACCTTGAAGACTTACCGGAGTGATTGGGCGAGGTCTATGTGACCTTAGCTCAAGGAGAATACGGTGAGGACTGGGTGTCCGGGACTGTGTGTCCTAAGGTTTAAATACCTAGCCGCTCCAACCAGACGTACAGTTGTCACAACAACTGGAACTGGTCCAACAAATCATTGTCTTCAACGAGTCACTGGTTTCATCTTCACTTCACTTTACTTACTGTTCCTCCTTGTGAAGACATTGTATGCTTGCTCTATCATTTGTCTTCACTGAGTGACTGCGTGTTCTGTTTGGCTTCACAATATCTTCCTACCTGGTCCTTACTACCTAGCTGCTATTAGTCTTTGTGCTTTCACTTCATTGAATACTTGACTATGGTTTGCCTAGTGTAGCCTACCTTCCGCTGCATGGTAATAGGTTTAATTTTATTGTTTGTCTTCAAAACTCCCATGTTTTGAAGACTTCCATAAAAATCGCATATTCACCCCCCTCTAGTCGATATAACACACTTTCATACCTACTACAACCGCGATCTCTTCAAGAAACTCCAACAACTCAAGCAAGGAACCAAGAGCGTTGAAGAGTACTACAAGGAGATGGAGATTGCCATGATACGAGCCAATGTCACAGAAGATGATGAGCAAACAATGGCACGTTTCTTGAATGGACTCAATCATCCTATCAAGAAGATCGCAGACTTCCAACCATACTCAAATCTCATCGAGCTAGTGCCCCAAGCTACCAAAGCGGAACGCCAAGTGCAAGATGATTTCAAGTATTGATGTAGGGTGGAACCCTAGATGGCCGATCTTTCATGAAAGGAGCGGATCCCTACGAGGAACACGATGAACACGAGGGGGAAAACGAGGGGAAACACAAGAGAAACACTCAACCAACAAGAAATAGATCACACATGTGCTAGATCCCCAAAACAGAAATAGATACACGATGATCCAAGGTCAACAAGGGACGATACAAGTAACCGGTTCTTCTCCTAGAAGGAGGTCTTGATGGGGCCGCCCAAGAGGGGGTCTTGAATCCAAGAGGGGCCGCAGTCTCTCTCGAGGAGGAGATCAGTATGGATGAGCGAAGCTCTATCTCAAAGTATGAGCTAAACCAACGCTAACCCTAGCTAGGATGAATGGGGGGTCTATTTATAGTCTAAGTGCAAAAAGGGGTGAAGTGAAGCGGTACATGGGCCTCGGGCCCGAATCTGGACGCAGCCAGGTACCGGACGTCCGCTGGGGGCCGGTCGTCCGGTGTCTCAGGAGCTGCCGGACATCCGGTGTCCTCCGGTCGTCCGCTGGTTCTGCTCTGTGATGGGGGTGCTGGACGTCCGGAGGCTCCGGACATCCGCTGATGTTGGCTCGGGTGCTAGGGCGCTGGTCGTCCGGTCCAGACCGGACGTCCGCTCGTTCTCTTCGGGTGCAGGGGCATCGGTCGTTCGGTCTGGGCCGGACGTCCGCTGGCTGGAGCTCGGCTGATGCTTCAGGAGCAGGACGTCCGGTCCCGGCCGGCCCTATGGTGGCTGGGAAATTTCCTACAGCTCTTCTTCTTCTCCGTCTTCTCGTCCATCTTCCTCTTCTTCTTGTCCTTGCTCCTTAGATTCTCCATTGTACCTGAGTATGCATAATGTATCCATATGAGGTATTAGCTATGCCTCATGTGCATCGGAGTAGAATTGTGAGAGGAGAGATGTCATCTCAATTTCAAGGGCTCTTTCACGTGATCGAGTCATGGGCCCGGTAGACACTTGGTGAGACGATGGTAGGTCCATGGGGATGACATTGGGATGCTCCGCATCATCTCCCCTCCCTTGGGGAAGATCCGTCCTCGGATCAAAATCTTCATCACCATGGAAAGGAGAGAGATCTTTGACGTTGAAGATGTCGCTCACGTTGTACTTGTCGCATGGAAGTTCGATCTTGTGAGCATTGTCGTTGTAGCGCGAAAGCACCTTAAAGGGTCCATCCGCTCGTGGACGAAGCTTGGATTTGCGTTCTTGTGGGAAGCGTTCCTTGCGATGGTGTATCCACACTTGATCACCAATGTTGAAGACCATAGGTTGCTTGTTGAAGTTGAGCTTGGTCGCAAGGCGCTGAACTTGGCGCTCGATGGTGTTTCTTGTATCTTTATGCATCTTCTTGAGATGTGTCACACGCGCACTTGCGTCCAAATTGATGCGCTCTTGGAGTGGTAGAGGAAGAATATCCAATGGTGAGAAAGGGTTGAATTCGTAGACGACCTCGAAAGGGGACTTGCCTGTTGTTGAGTGTCTTGCTCGGTTGTAGGCGAAATCGGCGATGGGTAGACATTCCTCCCACTCCTTGATGTTCTTCTTGATGAGTACTCGAAGTAGAGCGGAGAGTGTGCGGTTGGTCACCTCCGTTTGGCCGTCGGTTTGAGGATGGTATGCCGTGAAGAAAAGTAGCTTGATTCCGAGCTTTGCGCATAGAGTCTTCCAAAAGTAGCTAAGGAACTTGACGTCGCGGTCCGAGACGATAGTCTTTGGCACTCCATGAAGGCGCAAGATCTCCCTACAAAACAAATTTGCAATATGTGAAGCATCGTCTATCTTGTTGCAAGGAATGAAATGAGCCATTTTGGAGAAACGGTCCACGACAACAAAAACTGAATCCTTGCCATTTCGAGTTTTAGGTAAACCAAGCACAAAGTCCATGCTAATATCTTCCCATGGTTGGTATGGAATCGGTAGAGGCATATAGAGGCCATGAGATTGAGCTTTGGACTTATCTTTGCGGCATGTCGAACATCGGTTGGTGAAACGATTGACGTCCCGAAACATCTTTGGCCAAAAGTAGCTCTTCGAGAGCGTGGCGAACGTCTTATCGCGTCCAAAGTGTCCCATTAATCCTCCTCCATGCGATTCCTGCAAAAGCAATAAACAAAGGGACGACTTGGGGATGCAAAGTTTGTTAGCTCTCATAAGGTAGCCGTCTTTGATGTAATAGCGTTCCCACGATGTATGCGACAAACACTTGGCATAAGGAATGGCAAAAGTCTCATCATGCGCATACAATTCTTTGATATACTCGAAGCCAATGACATCTAACTCAAGTTGCGTGACTAGCATGCATATACGGGAAAGTGCATCCGCCACAACATTTTCTTTACCCTTAATGTACTTGATGACATAAGGAAAAGACTCAATAAATTCACTCCATTTAGCATGACGCTTGTTCAACTTAGTTTGACCCTTAAGGTATTTAAGTGTTTCATGGTTAGTATGGATGATGAACTCATGTGGGCGGAGGTAATGTTCCCATTCATGTAAAACGCGGACTAAAGCATATAGCTCTTTTTCATAGATGGGATAGTTGAGTTGCGGTCCGGAAAGTTTCTCACTAAAGTAAGCTATGGGGCGCTTCTCTTGCGTCAACACACCTCCTATGCCGTTACCACTAGCATCGCAATGAATTTCAAAAGGCTTTTCGAAGTTGGGTAAAGCAAGCACGGGAGCATGAGTAAGCAAATTCTTAAGCTCATTGAAAGCAATATCTTGAGATGGTCCCCAAACAAAAGGCGCGTTCTTCTTGCTCAAAGCATGCAAAGGTGAAGCAATGGTGCTAAAATCCTTCACAAATCTATGGTAGAAACCGGCTAAACCAAGAAAACTATGCACTTGTTGCAAATTGGTTGGTTGGGGCCATGTTTTAATAGCATTGATCTTAGATTCATCAACATGAACACCCTTAGAAGAGACCACAAAACCCAAGAAAACGAGCTTATCAACACCAAATAGGCATTTCTCCATATTAGCATAGAGACGCTCTTTTCTAAGAGTTTGCAAAACGGTGCGGACATGGGTGACATGTTCTTGGATAGATTTGCTAAACACAAGAATGTTATCGAAGTAAACCACAACAAATATACCAATGTAAGGGCGAAAGACATGATTCATAAGGCGCATAAAAGTGCCCGGTGCTTCCGAGAGACTCATAGGCATGACTAACCACTCATACAAACCAAACTTGGTTTTGAAGGCGGTTTTCCATTCATCACCCTCTTGTATGCGGATTTGATAGTAACCACTCTTAAGATCAATTTTGGAAAATATAGGGGCACCGCTAAGTTCATCAAGCATATCATCAAGGCGTGGAATGGGGTACCTATATCTAATGGTGATAGCATTGATAGGTCTACAATCGGATTACATGCGAAAGCTACCGTCACGTTTTGGCACAAGAATGACCGGTACGGCATAAGGACTTCAACTTTCACGCACATGACCATGGTCTATGAGATGCTTTACTTGCCTTTGTATTTCTTTGGTTTCTTCGGGGTTGACGCGGTATGGAGCTTTGTTGGGAAGCGGCGCTCCGGGGATGAGATCAATTCGGTGCTCAATGCCTCGTAGTGGAGGTAGACCCGGAGGTAGCTCATCGGGGAAAACATCTTGGAATTCCTGCAATAGAGAAGATAACACCAAAGGTAGATCGTGAGAGTTGTTAGTTTGTGTGACCTCGTCCTTGCACAATAGGACATAGTGTAGGACACTTGATGGGTTCTCACACACTTCTCTCATCTCACGTTTGGTGGCAAAGAGAACGAAGTTTTTCTTGTCGCACATCGTGGAGTCACTCAATTTGGGCTTGTGGCGCTCACTCTCTTTTTGGTGGATCGCTCTCTCACCATTTCCTCCACGATGGGTGGCTTGCTTGTCGGCGAGCACTTGGCTTGGAGACATAGGACGTAGCCCGAACTCTTTCTCTTTCATCTTGAAGCTATAGTGATTTGTACGCCCATTGTGAATGACACCTCAGTCAAATTGCCATGGCCGTCCAAGGAGGAGGTGGCAAACGGTCATCGGAAGGACATCACATTCCAATGCGTCTTCATAGGCGCCGATCTTGAAAGAGACTTGTACTCTATGCTCCACTTGTATGGTGCCGGTGTCGCTTAGCCATTGAACCTTGTAGGGGTGAGGGTGCTTCATCTTGACCAATTGGAGCTTGGAGCATAGTTCTTCACTTGCTAAGTTGTGGCAACTCCCTCCATCGATGATGACCTTGACGGATCATCCATTGATGCCGGCCTTTGTGTGGAATATGGTGCATCTTTGGGCTTCTTCTTGTTGATGTTGGAGAGTCAAGACTTTTGAGACAACAAGTGCGGGACTTGAGTCTTCATCACAAAAGACTTGTTCTTCTTCATTGTTCACTTGGCGGTGCATGGCCACTTGCTCAAGGGCTTCCATTTCTCCTTCGCTCATGGAATCATAAGTGCCATCATCTTTGAAGATCATTGTGCGTTTTTTGGTGCACTCGAAGGACTTGTGGCCTCGGCCGCCGCATGTGAAGCATTTGATAGAACTTTATTTGATGGTCTCATCGGGTGGAGTAGATGATGATGCAGCTTTGTTGAAGTTGCTTGTAGTAGGAGGACAACTTGAGCTTGTCGAAGCTTTCTTGTAACTTGACTTGTCGCCGTTGCTTGTAGAAGGCTTGGTTGAGGTAGAAGGTGTTGGAGTCGTCGAAGCTTGATTGTTGTAGAGGCCATAGGACTTGGATGAGAACTTGGCATACTTGAAGTCGTCTTGTACTTGCCATTCTGCTTTGGTAGCTTGATGCACTAGTTCGATGAGGTTCAAGTATGGTTGGAAGTCGGCGATCTTCTTGATAGGATGATTGAGTCCATTCAAGAACCTTGCCATAGTTTGCTCATCATCTTCTTTGACATTGGCTCGTATCATGGCAAACCTTGTAGTACTCTACAACGCTCTTGATTCCTTGCTTGAGTTGTTGGAGTTTCTTGAAGAGGTCGCGGTTGTAGTAGGTAGGCACGAAGCATGCTCTCATGACATCCTTCATTTGTGCCCAAGTAGTGATGGGTGGATCACCTCTTGCCTCGCAGCGCTCAATGACTTGTTCCCACCAAATGAGGACATAATCTTGGAACTCAAGGGATGCCATCGTGATCTTCTTCTCTTCTTCATAATTGTGCAAACGGAAGATCTTGTCAACTTTCAATGCCCATGAAAGGTATTCTTCGGGATCGTTGCTTCCATTGAACTTGGACATGGTGAACTTGAGCTTGCTGTAGCGTTGCTCTTCATTGTGTTGGGGTCGGGGATGATGACGCCCGTGTTGTAGATGATTGTCCAGCTCGTGGTACTCTTGACGCGGAGGGTTGTCAACCTCGTGTTGCTCTTGCCGCAGAGGATTCCCATTGTTTTCAAGCTCTTGGTGAACTTGATGCTCTTGGCGAGCTTGAGTGGGAGCTTGCCTATCTTGACGAGGCGCTTGTCTGTTTTGACGAGGAGCTTGTTGATGCACACGTATTTGGTAAATTCTTTCTTGAGCTTCATCGCGAAGTGCTTCTCGATGTAGTCGAGCTTGTCGGCCTCGGTCGGCTACGGTATGACTTGATTCAAGAAGGGCCCGTTGCGCTTCAAGTGCTTGAGCTTCACGTAGTTGTTGTTCTTGGCATTCCGCCTCGGCGTCTTGTGCATCTTGATGTTGTCGCGCTCGCTCCTCTTGTTCGTGTTGACGTTGGTGATGCCGTTCTCGGGCTAGCACAAAGGCTTGTTCGGCTTGACGTCGTCGATGTTCTTGCGAGTCGGTGTCTCGAAGTGGATTGAGGTTTGCTTGACGCTCGTTGCGCGCGGCTCGTCGAAGAGTGTTCGATGTCGGTGTACTTGAACCGGAGATGGTGTCATCGGAGTGTCGACTTGAATGGCTCCTTCTTGAAGTGGAAGAAGAGCGGTTGAGCAACAAAGCGTGAATCTCGTCCATCCTTGCATCATTCTCTTGCTTGTGATCGTCGAGCTTGTTGTCAAACTAGTCCCTTGTACGTTGCTTGGAAATTCGCAAGTTGGCGACAAGGTTGTCGATGCGTTCACTCATAGCTTGTTGCTCTTGATGCAAAGCACGTTGTGCACCAAAGAGGTGACTCTTGGTGACGAAGGAGTTCATGTCGTCGTCTTGCTCCATGAAGAGTGGGTTGGTAGAAGTACTTGGCCTATCCATCATTCCAAGACAAGTGTGAGTGCAAGAAAGGGAAGAACCAATATCAAATGCACCTTGACCGATGTTGACAATGGATCAAAGATGACTCCAATGTGTAACAAGGAAATAGCACAATTGGTACCAATTCTTGTCGGTTCTCACACCTACACAAGTAAAAGCTTTTGGTGGAGCTTGGAGATTCAAGAATGTTGGAAAAGATTCGCAAGATGCAATGTAACAAGTAGACCAAGCATATACGATACACGGAAACACACACGCAAAAAGATAAGTGGGGTTGAGCAACCAAGGGTGAGCCAAAATGTGGAATCCACAAAAATGCTCTTGTTGCACGACACTAGAGAGACGCTAGCACGATTGCACGATAGGCGGATACAAGAACTTGTGCACAACCTACTTAGCAAAAATGTAACGGCTTCTATCCCAAATATGTTTTATGCACGGTGTTGCTATGATATGATCCAAGATGATCGAGTATGATGCTATGGTTCTTGCTTAAAAGATCTTTGCTTATCTTTCCTCTTTGCTTAAAAGCTTGGTTGGCTCTTTGATGTTTGAGCTCTTTTCTTATGCGACGCTTGACGAACCAAGATAGTAAGTGAGTATGCGATGACAACTTTGTGACACAAGAGATGATAACAATATAATCAACAATGATGCATGTATGTATGCTATGGGGAAGTATGATCACTAAAGTGCACAAGTCTCGTTGCCGGCAATACTCAATGGCTAGTCTCGATGGGTAAGCAACGCAAAGGAGTCAGGCGATGATGGCTAACAATGTGAGGGCAAGAATGATATGTCCAATACCAAGATGAGGTTACCGGTCTTGCTTCCGGTATGGTGTCAAAATGGTGGCACGAATACCAAGTCGTAGTCGAGGTGGTCGTTATTGATGACCGGTGTTGATGACGCGTCCGTGGCAAAAATGAGCGGCGGTGATGTGGATGTCGAACCGTACCTAGATAGCCGAAACACAAAAGGATACGGTACCGCAACTCAAATTCCAAAAACCAAAGGCGACCGAAATCGTCGGAGTAGGTGACGGTTAGGTGGTGGTGTGGGTAGGGATATTGGGACGGTTTTGAGGAAGTTGGAGGTGGCGTAGCGGATGATGTTGTGGAAGTAGCGGTCGTTTGGGAGCCAACGGATGTCCGGTCGCCTGTCGTCCGGTAACGTCGGACGTCCGGTGCTTCCTAGGTCGCAGGACGTCCGGTGATGTGACGGTCGTCCGGTGGTCGGGGTGAACGCGAGATTTTAGATCCGGGAGGTGATTTTGGGGGGAATATGGGGGATTTGGGAGGGGTTTCGAGGTGGAGATGGTGGGGGAAGGCTAGATCTACTTGCAGCGCAACAAATTCACAGATCAAAACCAAGAAAACATCATCAAAACTCACAAAACACAAGAAATTTTTTTGAGGCTATTTTTGTGGGGATTTTCGGATTAGGAAAAAAAACAACAAAATCAAGCTAGAAAAACGAAGAGGGGGCTCCGAAATCGTGATCAACCTTGCTCATGATACCAAGATGATGTAGGGTGGAACCCTAGATGGCCGATCTTTCATGAAAGGAGCGGATCCCTACGAGGAACACGATGAACACGAGGGGGAAAACGAGGGGAAACACAAAAGAAACACTCAACCAACAAGAAATAGATCACACATGTGCTAGATCCCCGAAACAGAAACAAATACACGATGATCGAAGGTTAACAAAGGACGATACAAGTAACCGGTTCTTCTCCTAGAAGGAGGTCTTGATGGGGCCGCCCAAGAGGGGGTCTTGAATCCAAGTTGATCTTCTCCGAAGAGGGGCCGCAGTCTCTCTCGAGGAGGAGATCGGTATGGATGAGCGAAGCTCTATCTCGAAGTATGAGCTAAACCAATGCTAACCCTAGCTAGGATGAATGGGGGGGTCTATTTATAGTCCAAGTGCAAAAAGGGGCGAAGTGAAGGGGTACATGGCCCTCGGGCCCGAATCTGGACGCAGCCAGGTACCGGATGTCTGCTGGGGGCCGGTCGTCCGGTGTCTCAGGAGCTGCCGGACGTCCGGTGTCCTCCGGTCGTCCGCTGGTTCTGCTTTGTCATGGGGGTGCCGGACGTCCGGAGGCTCCGGACTTTCGCTGATGTTGGCTCGGGTGCTGGGGCGCCGGTTGTCCGGTCCAGACCGGACGTCCGCTCGTTCGCTTCGGGTGCAGGGGCACTGGTCGTCCGGTCTGGGCCGGACGTCTGCTGGCTGGAGCTCGGCTGACGCTTCAGGCGCCGGACGTCCGGTCCCGGCCGGTCGTCAAGTGGCTGGGAAATTTCCTGCAACTCTTCTTGTGCTCCGTCTTCTCGTCCATCTTCCTCTTCTTCTTGTCCTTGCTCCTTAGATTCTCCATTGTACCTGAGTATGCATAATGTATCCATATGAGGTAGTAGCCATGCTTCATGTGCATCAGAGTAGAATTGTGAGAGGAGAGATGTCACCTCGGTTTCAAGGGCTCTTGCACGTGATCCAGTCATGGGCCCGGTAGACACTTGATGAGACGATGGTAGGTCCATGGGGATGACCTTGGGATGCTCCGCATCAAGTATGCCAAGTTCTCATCCAAGTCCTACGGCTTCTCCAATAACCAAGCTTCAACGACTCCAACACCGACTACAAGACCTTCTACTTCCAACATCGACAAGTCAACTTCCAAGAAAGCTTCGCCAACTGCAAGCAACCCTACTACGGGCAACTTCAAGCCGAGAGCTTCCTCATCATCAACCCCAACCGATGAGACCATCAAGACGAGTTCCTTCAAGTGTTTCACTTGCGGAGGCCAAGGCCACAAGTCCTACGAGTGCACCAACAAGCTAACCATGGTCTTCAACGACAATGGCACGTATGACTCTATGAGCGACGGCGAAATGGAAGCCCTCGAGCACGTCGCCATGCACCGCCAAGTGAACAATGAAGAAGAACAAGTCTTTTGTGATGAAGACTCGAGTCCCGCACTTGTTGTCTCCAAAGTCTTGACTCTCCAACATCACCAAGAAGAAGACCAACGATGCCACATATTCCACACAAAGGCAGGCATCAATGGACGATCCGTCAAGGTCATCATCGATGGAGGGATTTGTCACAATCTCGCAAGTGAAAAACTTTGCTCTAAGCTCCAATTACCCAAGATGAAGCATCCACATCCATACAAAGTGCAATGGCTTAGTGATTCCGGCACTATCCAAGTCGAGCACCGAGTACAAGTCTCCTTCAAGATCGGCTCCTACGAAGACACCTTGGAGTGCGACGTCGTTCCAATGACCGTTTGTCATCTTCTCCTTGGATGGCCATGGCAATTCGATAGAGG
This sequence comes from Triticum dicoccoides, assembly GCF_002162155.2. NCBI lineage: Eukaryota > Viridiplantae > Streptophyta > Magnoliopsida > Poales > Poaceae > Triticum > Triticum dicoccoides. The sequence continues at coordinate 183,427,534 of NC_041380.1, read as the reverse complement.
AGTCGTCCACAACGGCCGAACGAACCACTACATCTTCAAGATGAAGGGCAAGGAGTACATCCTCCGTCGAATGTCGCCAAGTCAAGTGATCGCCGACAAGCAAGCCACCATCATGGATTTCATAGTGAGAGAGCAAGCCACCAAAACGAGAGTGAGCGCCACAAGCCAAAATCGAGTGCCTCCATGATGAGCAAAAACAAGAACCTAGTTCTATTTGCCACCAAACGTGAGATGAGAGAAGTGTGTGAGAACCCATCTAGTGTCCTACACTGCGTCCTCGTGTGCAAGGACAATGCACCACAAACTAACACCTCATCCCCGGAGCGCCACTTCCAAACAAAGCTCCCTACAGCGTCAACCCCGACGAAACAAAAGAAATACAAAGGCAAGTAAAGCATCTTATAGACCATGGACATGTGCGTGAAATTTTGAGCCCTTGTGCCGTTCCGGTCATTCTTGTGCCAAAACGTGATGGTAGTTTTCGCATGTGCTCCGATTGTAGACCTATCAATTCTATCACCGTTCGCTATAGGTATCCCATTCCACGCCTAGATGATATGCTTGATGAGCTTAGCGGTGCCACTATATTTTCTAAAATTGATCTTAAAAGTGGTTACTATCAAATCCGCATACAAGAGGGTGATGAATGGAAAACCGCCTTCAAAACCAAGTTTGGTTTGTATGAGTGGTTAGTCATGCCTATGGGTCTTTCGGAAGCGCCGAGCACTTTTATGCACTTTTATGCGTCGAGCACTTTTATGCACCGTTTTGCAAACTCTTAGAAAAGAGCGACTCTATGCTAATATGGAGAAATGCCTTTTTGGTGTTGATAAGCTCGTTTTCTTGGGTTTTGTTGTTTCTTCTAAGGGTGTTCATGTTGATGAGTCCAAGATTAATGCTATTAATACTTGGCCGCAACCAACCAACTTGCATAAAGTGTATAGTTTTCTTGGCCTTGCGGGTTTCTATCGTCGCTTTGTAAAGGATTTTAGCACCATTGCTTCGCCTTTGTATGCTTTGAGCAAGAAGAATGCGCCTTTTGTTCGGGGACCATCCCAAGATACCGCATTCAATGAGGTTAAGAATTTGCTTACTCATGCTCCCGTGCTTGCTTTACCCAACTTCAACAAGCCTTTTGAAATTCATTACGATGCTAGTGGTAATGGCATAGGAGGTGTGTTAACGCAAGAGAAGCGCCCCGTAGCTTACTTTAGTGAGAAACTTTCCAGAGCGCAACTCAATTATCCCATCTATGACAAAGAGCTATATGCTTTAGTCCGCGTTTGCATGAATGGGAACACTACCTTCGTCCCCGTGAGTTTATCATTCATACCGATCATGAGACTCTCAAGTATCTTAAGGGACAAACTAAGTTGAACAAGTGTCATGCTAAATGGTGTAAATTTATTGAGTCTTTTCCCTATGTCATAAAGTACATCAAGGGTAAAGAAAACATAGTAGCAGATGATCTTTCCCACATTTGCATGCTTGTCACATCACTTGAGTTAGATGTCATTGGCTTCAAGCATATCAAAGACTTATATGAGCATGATGCAACTTTTTCCATTCCTTATGCCAAGTGTTTGTCGAATACATCTTGGGAACGCTATTACATCAAAGATGGCTACCTTATGAGAGATAACAAACTTTGTATGACCGAGTCCTCTCTTCGTTTGTTGCTTTTGCAGGAATCTCATGGAGGAGGCTTAATGGGACATTTCGGAAGCTACTTTTGGCCTAAGATGTTTCGGGATGTCAATCGTTTCACCAACCAGTGTTCTACATGTCGCAAAGCTAAGTCCAAAGCTCAATCTCATGGTCTCTATATGCCTTTACCAATTCCATACCAGCCTTGGGAAGACATTAGCATGGACTTTGTACTTGGTTTGCGTAGGACTCACAATGGGAAAGATTCCATATTTGTCATTGTGGACCGTTTCTCCAAAATGGCACATTTTATTCCTTGTCACAAGATAGACGATGCTTCACATGTTGCTAATCTCTTTTGTAGGGAAATATTGCGTCTCCATGGTGTGCCAAAGACAATTGTCTCGGACTGCAACGTCAAGTTCCTTAGCTACTTTTGGAAGACCCTATGCGCCAAGCTTGGAATCAAGCTACTCTTTTCCACGACGTACCATCCTCAAATCAACGGCCAAACGGAGGTGACAAACCGCACACTCTCCGCTCTACTTCGAGTACTCATCAAGAAGAACATCAAGGAGTGGGAGGAGTGTCTACCCATGGCCGAGTTCGCCTATGATAGAGGCAAAGGTGTCCCGATGTTTCGATGAGATGGTGGCTATCGTTTTTTGTGGGAGTCGACCTTGACGATCCAACTACGAACGTGCGAGACGCCGCGCCTTAGCAATCGCTAAACCAACTTCCGAGCGTTATTGACCACGCCGGAGCATGATCAACCTGACCACAAGGGTCTGTTTCCTGCAAGCAAACGAATAACAAGCAAGAAACTGAGATTGCAATCTGGATATTGCGAATATAAGATGAAAGCTTTATTGATCAAGGTGGGGTCCTGTGATGCCTTGGTCTGGTCGTTGAACACAAACAAAGTACGCGAAGTTGCAGCTATGGCGAACTTTTAATCTAAACAAAACCCAAAGTCTAAACAACGCCCTAAGGGCTGTATATATTTAGGAAGAGGGGGGGGGATTTCGTGGCCCTTGAGGATGGGATCCGAAACCAACCCTAACTCTTGTTTCCCCACACATACAGACTCTAAAAATAGCCTATACTTAAGTATTTCGAAATTACATGGGCCTGGCCCATTAATAAGGGACACAGCACCTAGAATAGCCTATGGACAAATATTATGAAGTGGCATCTTGTATATTTCGTCCAAGGCTTCATGCACTCCTTATGTTGGCTTCAATGTCCTAAAATCATCACTTGTAACTCCGTTCTTGATCCCCTTGCGCATGCCATCAACTCCATGTGTGTTCTTGCTCCAATGTTCATCCTTCCCAAGGTAGGCCCTTCATTTGTAAGCAAAACAAATGTATCCAATTTAGGCAGCATCATATTCTCATGAACATTAGAATCATTACCAAGAAACGAAAGTACCTGGTAATTTAATTGGCGCGCGCGAGCTCTAGTAATTGGTCCAGTATATGTAACAGTAGGGGTTGTGGGTGTAACAATGGTATTGATGTCCTCATCATCCTCCCCTTCTTGAAATGAAGTCGTTCTCGACGGAAGCTCATCTTCCTCACCCAAATAAGGCTTCAAATCTACAATGTTAAAAGTGGGACTAACCCCAAAATCTACAGGTAGCTCAAGTTTATATGCATTATCATTTATTTTCTCTAACACCTTAAAAGGACCATCAGCACGTGGCATTAGCTTTAATTTGCGCAAATTAGGAAATCTATCTTTACGCAAATGTAACCAAACAAGATCTCCAGGTGCAAACACAACATGTTTTCTACCCTTATCTCCAGCAAGTTTATATTTAGCATTCATACGCTCAATGTTTTCCTTAGTTAACTCGTGCATCTTTAAAATCAAATCAGAATGTTCTTTAGCATCAAAATTAACCTTCTCCGAAGATGGAAGAGGCAACAAATCAATAGGTGCACGAGGTAGGAAACCATACACAATTTCAAAAGGGCACATCTTAGTAGTAGAATGTAATGAACGATTATAAGCAAATTCAATATGAGGCAAGCATTCTTCCCACATTTTCTTATTATTCTTCAAAACAGACCTAAGCATAGTAGACAATGTTCTATTGACTACTTCATTTTGTCCATCAGTTTGGGGGTGACAAGTAGTACTAAAAAGCAGTTTAGTCCCCAACTTAGCCCATAAACATCTCCAAAAGTGGCTAAGAAATTTAGTATCACGATCTGAAACAATAGTATTTGGCACACCATGCAAGCGAATAATTTCACGAAAGAACAAATCAGCAACATTAACAACATCATCGCTTTTACGAAATGGTATAAAGTGTGCCATTTTCGAGAATCTATCCACGACAAAAAATGTGCTATCCCTCCCCTTCTTTGTTCGAGGTAAACCTAAAACAAAGTCCATAGATATATCCTCCCAAGGAACACTAGGTACAGGTAAAGGCATATATAAACCATGAGGATTGAGTCGTGACTTAGCTTTTTGACAGGTGTAGCAAGTATATCCTCTATCTTCTTCACGCCAAAGTGTCCCATTAATCCTCCTCCATGCGCCTCCTGCAAAAACAAAAGACGAATGGAGCTAGCTGGAATGCATAGCTTGTTAGAACGAAACACAAATCCATCATTAACGACGAACTTTTTCCATGTTCTACCTTCTTTACAATTCTGCAATGCATCTTTAAATTCAGCATCATGCACATATTGATCTTTAACTCCGCCTATGTTGTCTCAACATAGCCGGTCCCAAGCCCGGGTAAAGGAGGAGGGTTGTGATAGGCTTGGCGAGCCAACGTAAAAACTCAGCCACTCTTATGGAGATGAAACCCAAAAGATTTTCGTTGGGGCATAACCCTCTCAGCGACGCGCCACATCGGAACCCGGGTGTGGTGGAAAATGGGAAAGGGCCGAGCCGTCACCCCCCAAGTGGCACGCCGTATCTTGATCCGGATACGGTGGCAAGTGAGCGAGGATCGGGTCGTCGCATCCTTAGTGGCGCGCTACATCGGCGCCCGGATGTAGTGGAAAATGAGCAAGGGTCTTCGCATTTGACTCGACGACTGCGAAGGGTAAGGAAGCTAGCCGAGCCTAGGAGGATTCTCTTAGGTAGCTGGAACGTAGGGTCTCTGACAGGGAAGCTCCGGGAGCTAGTTGATGCAGCAGTGAGGAGAGGTGTTGATATCCTTTGCGTCCAAGAAACCAAATGGAGAGGACAGAAGGCGAAGGAGGTGGAGGATACCGGCTTCAAGCTGTGGTACACGGGGACGGCTGCAAACAGAAATGGCGTAGGCATCTTGATCAACAAGAGCCTCAAGTATGGAGTGGTAGACGTTAGGAGACGTGGGGACCAGATTATCCTGGTCAAGCTGGTAGCTGAGGACTTGGTTCTCAATGTTATCAGCGCATATGCCCCGCAAGTAGGCCACAATGAGAACACCAAGAGGGAGTTCTGGGAAGGCTTGGAAGACATGGTTAGGAGTGTACCGATTGGTGAGAAGCTCTTCATAGGAGGAGACCTCAATGGCCACGTGGGTACATCTAACACAGGTTTTGAAGGGGCGCATGGGGGCTTTGGCTATGGCATCAGGAATCAAGAAGGAGAAGATGTCTTAAGCTTTGCTCTAGCCTACAACATGATTGTAGCTAATACCCTCTTTAGAAAGAGAGAATCACATCTGGTGACTTTTAGTAGTGGCCAACACTCTAGCCAGATTGATTTCATCCTCTCGAGAAGAGAAGATAGGCGTGCGTGCCTAGACTGTAAGGTGATACCTGGGGAGAGTGTTGTACCCCAGCATAAGTTGGTGGTTGCTGACTTCCGCTTTCGGATTCGTTTCCAGCGGGATAAGCGTGCCAAGGTCGCTAGAACGAAGTGGTGGAAGCTCAAGGGGGAGGTAGCTCAGGTGTTCAAGGAGAGGGTATTTAAGGAGGGCCCTTGGGAGGAAGGAGGGGATGCGGACAATGTGTGGATGAAGATGGCGACTTGCATTCGTAAGGTGGCCTCGGAGGAGTTTGGAGTGTCCAGGGGAAGGAGAAGCGAAGATAAGGATACTTGGTGATGGAACGATGATGTCCAGAAGGCGCTTAAAGAGAAGAAAGATTGCTTCAGACGCCTATACCTGGATAGGAGTGCAGACAACATAGAGAAGTACAAGATGGCGAAGAAGGCCGCAAAGCGAGCTGTTGGTGAAGCAAGGGGTCGGGCATATGAGGACCTCTACCAACGGTTAGGCACGAAGGTAGGTGAAAGGGACATCTATAAGATGGCTAAGATCCGGGAGAGGAAGACGAGGGATATTGGCCAAGTCAAATGCATCAAGGACGGAGCAGTCCAACTCTTGGTGAAGGACGAAGAGATTAAGCATAGATGGCGGGAGTACTTCGACAAGCTGTTCAATGGGGAGAATGAGAGTTCTACCATTGAACTGAATGACTCATTTGATGAGACAAGCATGCGTTTTGTGCGGCGCATCCAGGAGTCTGAGGTGAAGGAGGCTTTAAAAAGGATGAAAGAAGGCAAGGCCATGGGCCCTGATTGTATCCCCATTGAGGTGTGGAAAGGTCTCGGGGACATAGCGATAGTATGGATAACCAAGCTTTTCAACCTCATTTTTCGGGCAAACAAGATGCCAGAAGAATGGAGACGGAGTATATTAGTACCAATCTTCAAGAACAAGGGGGATGTTCAGAGTTGTACTAATTACCGTGGAATTAAGCTGATGAGCCATACAATGAAGCTATGGGAGAGAGTCATTGAGCACCTCTTAAGAAGAATGACAAGCGTGACCAAAAATCAGTTTGGTTTCATGCCTGGGAGGTCGACCATGGAAGCCATTTTCTTGGTACGACAACTTATGGAGAGATATAGGGAGCATAAGAAGGACTTGCATATGGTGTTCATTGACTTGGAGAAGGCCTATGATAAGATACCGCGGAATGTCATGTGGTGGGCCTTGGAGAAACACAAAGTCCCAGCAAAGTACATTACCCTCATCAAGGACATGTACAATAATGTTGTGACAAGTGTTCGAACAAGTGATGTCGACACCGATGACTTCCCGATTAAGCTAGGATTGCATCAGGGGTCAGCTTTGAGCCCTTATCTTTTTTGCATTGGTGATGGATGAGGTCACAAGGGGTATACAAGGAGATATCTCATGGTGTATGCTCTTTGCGGATGATATGGTGCTAGTTGACGATAGTCGGACGGGGGTAAATAGGAAGTTAGAGTTATGGAGACAAACCTTGGAATCGAAAGGGTTTAGGCTTAGTAGAACTAAAACCGAGTACATGATGTGCGGTTTCAGTACTACTAGCTGTGAGGAGGAGGAGGTTAGCCTTGATGGCCAGGTGGTACCTCGGAAGGACACCTTTCGGTATTAGGGGTCAATGTTGCAGGAGGATGGGGGTATTGATGAAGATGTGAACCATCGAATCAAAGCCGGATGGATGAAGTGGCGCCAAGCTTCTGGCATTCTCTGTGACAAGAGAGTGCCACAAAAGCTAAAAGGCAAGTTCTACAGGATGGCGGTTCGTCCCGCAATGTTGTATGTCGCGGAGTGTTGGCCGACTAAAAGCCGACATGTTCAACAGTTAGGTGTGGCGGAGATGCGTATGTTGAGATGGATGTGTGGCCACACGAGGAAGGATCGAGTCCGGAATGATGATATACGAGATAGAGTTGGGGTAGCACCAATTGAGGAGAAGCTTGTCCAACATCGTTTGAGATGGTTTGGGCATATTCAGCGCAGGCCTCCAGAAGCTCCAGTGCATAGCGGACGGCTAAAGCGTGCGGAGAATGTCAAGAGAGGGCGGGGTCGACCGATTTTGACATGGGAGGAGTCCGTTAAGAGAGACCTGAAGGATTGGAGTATCAACAAAGAGCTAGCTATGGACAGGGGTGCGTCGAAGCTTGCTATCCATGTGCCAGAGCCATGAGTTGGTTGCGAGATCTTATGGGTTTCAGCTCTAGCCTGCCCCAACTTGTTTGGGACTAAAGGCTTTGTTGTTGTTGTTGTTGTTGTTGTTTGCACATATTGATCTTTGATGGTCTCCAAACCAAATATTTTAAAGTCAAGTTGTGAAAGCATAGTATAACGACGAGACAGTGCATCAGCAATAACATTTTCTTTACCCTTCTTGTGTTTAATGACATAAGGGAAAGTCTGAATGAATTCAACCCATTTAGCATGTCTACGGTTCAGTTTTGCTTGACCTTTAATGTGTTTCAAACATTCATGATCAGAATGTATAACAAATTCTTTGGGCCATAAATAATGTTGCCATGTTTCTAAAGTCCGAACAAGAGCATATAATTCTTTATCATAAGTAGAATAGTTCAGACAAGGCCCACTCAATTTTTCAGAAAAGTATGCAACAGGTTTGCCATCTTGTAATAACACACCTCCTAATCCAATTCCACTAGCATCACATTCAAGCTCAAAAGTCTTATTAAAATCAGGAAGTTGGAGTAAAGGAGCATGTGTCAACTTATCTTTCAATACCGTGAAGGCTTCTTCCTGTGCGGTGCCCCAAACAAAAGGCACATCCTTCTTTGTAAGCTCGTTGAGAGGTGCAGCAATGGTGCTGAAATCTCTCACAAAACGCCTATAGAAACCAGCGAGGCCAAGGAAACTCCTCACATGTGTGACCGTTTTGGGCTGCGGCCAACTCTCAATAGCTTCAATCTTGGCTTGATCAACTTCAATTCCCTGTAGAGTAACAACATAGCCAAGAAAAGATACTCGGTCGGTGCAAAAGGTGCACTTTCCAAGGTTACCAAACAAACGTGCATCACGTAGAGCAATAAAACAGCACGTAAATGTTCCAAATATTCCTCCAAAGATTTGCTATAAATCAATATGTCATCAAAGTAACCTACCACAAATCGTCCAATGAAAGCACGTAAAACTTCGTTCATTAACCTCATGAAAGTACTAGGTGCATTAGTTAACCCAAAAGGCATGACTAACCACTCATATAATCCAAACTTAGTTTTAAATGTTGTTTTCCATTCATCTCCCAAATTCATATGAATTTGATGGTATCCACTATGCAAATCAACTTTGGAGAATATTGTAGAGCCACTCAATTCATCAAGCATATCATCTAGCCTAGGAATAGGATGACGATAACGAATAGTAATATTATGAATGCCTCTACAATCAACGCACATACGCGACGTACCATCCTTTTTCGGCACTAAAATGATAGGAATAGCACAAGGACTAAGGCATTCGCGTATATAACCTTTGTCGAGCAGTTCTTGTACTTGACGCATAATCTCCTTTGTCTCCGCTAGATTGGTACAGTATGGTGCATGGTTGGGTAATGATGCACCAGGAATTAAGTCAATTTGATGCTCAATCCCTCGAATAGGTGGTAATCCTGGTGGCACGTCTTCTGGAAAGACGTCAGCGAACTCCTGCAAAATGTTAGTGACAGCAGGAGGCAAAGAGCAAGGCACGTCCTCGAATGAAAATAATGCCTCTTTGCACACAAAAGCATAGCAAACAGATTTGCTGAAATCTAGATCATCAATATCAGATTTTGCGGCAAGTAAACATGCACTTTTCAATTTAATTTCAGAAGCAACACTAGATGGTTTATTATTAGGTTTCATTTGTTGCTCAAATTCTTTTGCCACAATCTGATTTTCACTCTTATTTATCTCCTGTTTTGCTTTATTAGCTCTATTAATATCATCTTTCAAAATGGATTCAGGAGTCATAGGAAGCAAAGTAATATTTTTATCCTTATGAACAAGAGTATACTGATTGTTTCTACCATGGTGTACAGAATTTTTATCAAATTGCCTTGGTCTACCAAGTAATAAGGAACATGCTTGTATAGGTACCACATCACAATCAACATAATCAGCATATGTAGAGATACTAAAATGCACACGAACAGTACGTGTTAGCTTAACCTTGCCGCTCTTATTGAACCATTAGATGTAGTAAGGATGTGGATGTGGTCTTGTGGTGAGAGATAGCTTCTCCACCATCTCCATGCTAGCCAAGTTATTGCAGCTCCCTCCATCTATGATGACACGAACATAATGTTCCTTCACAACTCCCTTTGTATGGAACAAATTATGCCTCTGATTTTGCTCAGCTTGTGTGACCTGCACACTCAAAACACGTTGAGCAACTAAACATTCATACCTCTCGGCATCTTCAGGAGCCATGTATTGCGTGTCATGATCAGAATCATCTCCATCATGTTCTTCACGTGTAATAAGAGCCAAAGTCTCCTCATCATAGTCACTAGCGGAATCATACCCACCATCCTCAGTAGCAATCATCACACGCTGAGATTGGCATTCTCTCGCAAAATGTCCTCTTCCCTTACAACGACGACAAATAATATCACTTGTGTGCCCTGTTGATGCCATGGAAGAAGAAGAGCTCTGCGCAGGTCCGGCAGGTGTGCTCTTGGCAGATATTGGTGGTTGTGCCTTCTTTCTTGTATCACGGATGGAGGTGGCACCTGATGGAGGTGCTGGTGGAGTGGAAGTAGAGGATGCACGTGGTGTCCATGATGAAGATCGACCTGCAGAAAAGTTAGTTCGCGCCAATGCCTATCAATCATGCACTTCACGTTCAGCTTTACAAGCAAGATGGAATAAACGAGTGATATTAGTATACTCCTTATACTCTAGAATGGTCTGAATTTCTCTATTTAATCCACCCATAAAACGTGCAAACATAGCTTCATTCTCCTCAACAATACCACATCTAATCATGCCAGTTTGTAATTCCTGATAATATTCTTCTACATAATTTTTTCCTTGTCTTAAGTGCTGCATTTTTTTAAGTAATTCACGTTGATAATATGGTGGAACCCAACGAGTACGCATAGTAGTTTTCAAAGCATCCCAAGTAGCTGGAATAGGATATAATCTACAATGCTCAGACCACCAAACACATGCAAAACTAGTGAATGCACAAACAGCAGCAGGAACACGTCTCTCCTCGGGATATTGTAAACATGTAAATCGTTGTTCAGTTTCTAACTCCCAAGTAAGATATATATCAGGAACATATCTACCCTCAAATGGTGGAATATTCAATTTTAGTTTAGGAAGATGGTCATGATCTCGTACCTGAGGGTGAGCCCTACCATTGCCATTATTTGCATGTGGACGACCTGGTGGTTGCTGTGCTGGTGGTGGCACGTAGTTCTGATTTTGATCAACCTCATCCTCATAATCTCCGGAAAAATCATCCTCCTCCGCATCAGCAGCAAGAGCCACAGAAGTATCAACAGCAGCACCAACGGTTTGGCCAAGGTGCAAGAGGGAGACGGCTCGCTCGGTGGAGGGCTGTTTCACGATGTGTAGGTAGTCGTTGTTGTTGTTGTAGAGGTGCGTTAGGTGCAGCCGATGGTGGTGGTGGAAGACGCGCGAGCAATTCATTAAACCTATTATCGAGCTTTGTTTTGAACGTCTTCTCCATGCCATCTATCTTCTCCATGGCCTCTTCAAATCTGTTTAGCACATCTTGCACCTGTCCACTCATCATTTGCTGAAATTTATCATGCAACTCCTTATTCGTCATGTTCTCCCAGTCAGTCTCGTCGGCTTGTGATCCTGCCATGGTTAGCAACAATAGAAACACACAAGAATATGATCCTATAGACTACTAACACGAGGTGGTGGTGGTGTCACAAATCCGTCAAGTAAATCTCAAATTCTTACCAGTTCTTACCCAGCAGTAGTCAGTAATGAGCAACCGTCGTAGTCAAAACTCTCAAAGCTTGGATAGAGCGATTACCAGCGAGAGTCAAATGCACGACGTAGATGTTTGTGGAGCTGGGAAGGCTTATAATATGGTAGCAAAAAGGGTCAGCAATAATCAATTCAGAGATGCAAAGTTGAATAAACGCTCAACGATGCTGCACATAAACAATGGAGGAGCACACTCTGAATTTTTTTCCTTTTTTCACTTTTTTCACATTTTTTCCTCTTTTTTTTTGCTCCGCAACAATGTTTTTTCGAAAAAGTTTACAAATGATCTAAAAACTGCCTAGCCAGAATTTTCCAGACTTAGTTTTTTTTAGTTTGGAACTATTTTTCTTCTGCGGGTAGCACAGAATCTCGGGAGTCCTACTCTGTCACGACTCGGAGTATGGCGTGATCTGGAACTCGAAAACAATGCAACAATTACTGGACTCGGACTAGGACTGGTGGCGGAGATGAATCTGGTGGAATCTCGGACTGGTGGCGGGATGAATCTGGTGGAAATCGAACTAGTGGCAGATATATGTTGCAGGTGAACTCGGATTGGCGTGATGGCGGCGGATATGTGGTGGCGTATATGGACTCGGATTGGTGGTGAATATGGCAGCGACGATGAAGTTGGTGTGGTGGTGGTATATGGCAGTAGTGATGTAACGCCCTCGATGCGGCTATATCTCCCACGTGTCGAAGCACGACTTAGAGGCATAACCGCATTGAAAGCAATGTCGCAAGTGAGGTAATCTTCACACACCCCAAGTAATACAATAGGGAAAAAAGATACATAGTTGGCTTACAATCGCCACTTCACACAATTACATGAATAAAGCATTACATCATCCAAATACAATCAAGGTCCGACTACAGAACCAAAATAAAAGAAGAACCCCAAATGCGACACAGTCCCCGATCGACACCAACTGGGCTCCACTACTGAACAACTAGAACGAAACAACACAAGGACAGGATCTTCATCGAGCTCCTCTGTGAGCTTGGTTGCGTCATCTGCACGGTTCAATGGCACCTGCAAGATGGTTTGGAAGTATCGGTGAGTCACGGGGACTCAACAATCTCGCACCCTCGTGATCAAGACTATTTAAGCTTATGGGTAAGGTAAAATGTATGAGGTAGAGCTACAGCAAGCAACTATCATATATGGTGGCTAACATACGCAAATGAGAGCGAGATGAGAAGGCAAAGCACGGTCGAAGAACTATGATCAGGAAGTGATCCTATAACAACCTACGTCAAGCATAACTCCAACACCGTGTTCAGTTCCCGGACCCTGCCGGAAAGAGACCATCACGGTTACACACGTGGTTGATTCATTTTAATTAAGTTAAGGTTCAAGTTATCTACAACCGGACATTAACAAATTCCCATCTGCCCATAACCGCGGGCACGACTTTTGAAAGTTCAAATCCATGCAGGGGTGTCCCAACTTAGCCCATCACAAGCTCTCACGGTCAACGAAGGAATAGACCTCCTCCCGAGACATTCCGATCAGACTTGGTATCCCGGTTCTATAAGACATCCTTGACAATGGTAAAACAAGTCCAGCAAAGCCGCCCGATGTGCCGACATCCTGATGGGAGCTGCACATATCTCGTTCTCAGGGCAACACCGGATAGGTCAAGCTATGAGTAAAACTAGCCCTCAAGTTTCCCCGAGGTGGCCCCGCAGGCTACCCATTTCGGACCAACACTTAGACAAGCACTGGCCCGGGGGGGTTAAAATAAAGATGACCCTTGGGCTGGCCTAACCCAAGGGAAAAAGAGGCTAGCTGGCGAATGGTAAAACCAAGGTTGGGCCTTGCTGGAGGAGTTTTATTCAAAGCGAACTGTCAAGGGGTTCCCATTATAACCCAACCGCGTAAAGAACGCAAAATCCGAGAACATAACACCGATATGACGGAAACTAGGGCGGCAAGAGTGGAACAAAACACCAGGCATAAGGCCGAGCCTTCCACCCTTTACCAAGTATATAGATGCATTAATTAAATAAGATATATCATGATATCCCAACAAAATATCCATGTTCCAACATGGAACAAGCTTCAATCTTCACCTACAACTAACAACGCTATAAGAGGGGCTGAGCAAAGCGGTAACATAGCCAAACAACGGTTTGCTAGGACAAGGTGGGTTAGAGGCTTGGTTTAACAATATGGGAGGCATGATAAGCAAGTGGTCGGTATCGCAGCATAGGCATAGCAAAAGAGCGAGCAACTAGCAAGCAAAGATAGAAGTGATTTCGAGGGTATGGTCATCTTGCCTGAAATCCCGCAAGGAAGAAGAACGAGTCCATGAAGAAGACAAACGGACGTAGACGAACGGTTCCTCCCAAACACGGCATTATCGGAACCAACCCGAAGAAGCAACACCGGAAAAGAGCAAACAACCTAGTAAACAACCATCACATAACATGGCATGATGCGCAAACAAGTATGATGCATGTCCGGTTTAAATATGCATGGCATGGAAAAGGGCACAAACAAAACTACAAGTTAAGTGGAGCTCAATATGCAACGAGTTGCATATTGACGGAACACCACATCAATTATTTAGTTCTCTCTCGTTAGGTACTCAACAATATTAAATGTTGTGTAAACATGGCAAGAGGTGAAGCATAACAAAACTATATCATCTAAACAATTTAAATGGGGCCGGACATAACAAATAACAAATCCGGTAAATCCCCATATGCATTAGTAATTTGATGCAACAACAATTTTAAACATTCTTGAAGTTGTTATCATGATGTGGATGACATGCAAGTTTTATGCAATAATTATGAATAAATTGAGCATTATATGGAGCATATGTCATCGTGGCGGAAAGAAAGGATGCCACGGCGACGATAACGGAAACGGTACCACGGCAACGTTCCGGTTCCGGTACTCAATTGAGATACCGAAGCAAAGGGGGAAGTGTGCGGAACATGACAAGCAGGGATGGTGGGGTGATCTCGGATACCGAGTTCCCACATGTGGGTGGCAAGGCAAAAGAGGGGCGGCGTGCATCGACAATTCGAGCACGGAGCAAGCACGAGCATCTCATACATCACATGCAAGCGTTCTCGGACGGTCGTCTCGGGGTTATAGCTTCGAAGCGTGCAAAATGGACGGTTCTCGTTCGGTACAAAGTAGAGGAAGTAGACGCTCTCGGGACATTCGTAGTGGAAGTAGTCGTTCTCTCATGCTCTAGGGTCGACGGTAGAGGTACTCGCAATCTCGGCGATGGTAGTGGTACATGTTTATCGGTAGTCGAACATGACGATCCGGAGAGGGTACTTGGCAACATGCACATCGTCGGTGGTTGTACACAATCGTTGTCGGACTTGACGGGTTCGAGGTCTCCGGATGTAGTGGTACATGTTCGTCTTTTGGAGAGGTACATGGCGTTCTTTGGTCATAGGTACTTGACGTTTTGCTACCCGGGTCTTCGGCAACGGTCATTGTACACATGACGTTGGGGTACTTGTCGGTCCGGTCTTGACGGAGTAGATGTACACGTTGTCAGGGCTTGTCGCATCACCCGGTGTAGTCGTACACATAGAGCGGAACTTGGTAGTAGTGGTACTTGGCGCAAATCCACGGAGACATTCTTGGCAGGCAACGAGCAGTGACGCGGTCGATAGCAGCTTCGCTGGAACAGGGGAACAATGGAGGCGCAGGAATGGCGGGCCTCCGGCATGGCAGGGATCTTCGGTCGCTACGGCTGGATGGGTTCGAGCGCTGCTGCGGGGAGCTCCTCTCCCGTATGGCGCGTCGCGCGAGGCTGAGGCCACCGGAAGGAGGAGGTCAGGCGCTTGGAGCTCCTGTAGGTGGCAACAAAGAGAGGCGGTGGCATCGCTGGCCTGCGGGCACTTGAGGGCACGGGCGGTGCAGGGCTCTTGCGGCAGGAGATGAACGGCGCGGTGGCGGTCTCCTGCCAGGTCACCTGGATGGCAACGAGGTTTGGGTAGTCCAGTGAGGTGGAGATGGGGCGGCGGAGCTGCATGTGAGAGAGTAGAGGCGCGAGGAGGGGATCCGGTGAAGGGGACGTCAAGGGCGGAGAAGCTCGGAGCGGCAGAGGGGATCGAGGACGATCCTGATCGGGACGAGAGGGAGATGGCCCTGGGAACCGGGCGCCGCGTGGATGGACGGCGCCGAGGATGAGGTACTTGAGAGGAGAGGCGCTCGGGCATGGGAATCAGCCAGGCGCAAGATCTGGGCAGTAGAGGGAGGAGGGCCTTGGATCGGGAGGCGAGGGCGCTCTCCTGGTACTCGATGCATGCGGCAGCGCAGGAGGGAGTCGAGGGAGAGGCAAGGGATCGAGAGAGAGAGGGCTAGCGAGCGAGGAGATCGGGCTAGGGTTATGGAACTGGTGGGGGCGGCTGGGCCTTGGAGCCGGCGCAGTGGGAAGGGCGCCAGCTGGGCCTTGGCCAACTGGTGCAGCTGCTAGGCTCCCTCTCCTTTCCAAAATCCTCCCTTTCTTAAATTATTGTTTATATAAATAAACAACCAACAAAGGGGAAAATCCAGGGGTTTTTGGTTAGGAATATGAGATATATAAAAATATATCTAGAACCCTGGATTTATGTAGGGTTTGAATAAATTGCTCTGGCATTTTTAGAAGGTAGAAAAATAATTAGAGTTTGAGTTGTTCTCAAACTTCAATCGTTTTTGAACCTGACCAAAACAACTTCGAATGGGATGAAATCTGACAGAGAGGGTGTCGGAAAAAGGCAAGATTTATAGGGAAAAGATGAACATTAATGGAGGAGGAATAAGGTCGCTTGCAAGGACATGAAAAACGAAGGAAGTGGGAGGGATGATGCATGGGTATGGCTTAAGAGAGATGACAAGGAAAATATATGAAGTTAAGTCGGATACAAGAAGAGTTGAAGAGTAATGCAATTGTGTGATGGGTGATTCCAAGTTAATGGGATATTTAATATAGCTCCCTAATATTGGGAGGATATGTTATAAAGAGAAGTCACTCTTCCCTCGATTTAAATGGATCGAAGATCCACACAATTTATTTAGTTGAGATGCAAAAGATTTATGAGATGATGGCATGATGACATGATGTAATGCAAAAATAAAAGGGCAAGCACAAATGAAACAAAAGGCGAAACCCGGAATATATGGAAGTCTACTCAAGCATCGGTCTCGGGGCGTTACAACACTCCACCACTACGAGAGGATCTCGTCCCGAGATCTAGAATGGCACCGCAGGGAAAACGGAAGAGAAAGAGAAGAGGTAAGACTAAGTTGCTCCTTTGACAAACGAGTGAAACCAAAGAACCTTGAAAAGGTTAAGCCATATCGAGAAAAGAATACAACAGAGATGAACGAAGTTGAAAACACCCCGTTAGGAAAGAGGAACAAGGAAGAACAAATTTGGAAAGCACTCCGGTTGAAACGGAAGTCAAAATCTTGATAAAATGAAAAGAACTTGAGAAAAAGGGCACAATACTCTGGTTAGATGGATAAGCACAGGAAAGAACATGATCTTTGATGAAGGGAGATGATGGTTGAAGAAAGCAACAACACAATGCCTCCGGAACAAAAGAATAGAAGTCGTATCGACGGAACAAAAGAACGGAGAAGAAAACAACATCTTCTACCTCCAATGAGCTTGAAAAGCATCTTAAAGAGAAGGGTCACACGGAGTTGTTGGAACAATCCACAACGAAAAGAATAAACTTGATATGGTCTTATGGAAAACATCTCAAAACTGAGGTGAAATTCTGCCACTAACGGGAAAAAGAATTGGGTTGATAAGAATGAGGGGACGAGAAAGTATATCGCACCGGAAAGGATAAATGAAGAACTTGGATCATTTATAAGCACCATAATAACAACCATCCTTAGGGAAGGCTTAAGGTGAAATATAACCCAAGATAACTCCAATGACGAGATTGATGGATTTGAAATATGTCATTCATGACAACATGTGAATCAAGAAACATGAATTCAAATTATCAAGAATGACATAATACCATCTCCAATGATACGGAAGAAAGAATTGCACTCTGGATTGCAAGATGAGAATGCTTGAGCTCCTTAGAAAAGAATCTCGATGAACACTTCGAGAAAGAATATAAATCCTTGATGAACCATCATGTAGAACCTTCATGAGAACTCCAGAAATAAAAGAATGGTCAAACGAAAGGAAAGAGAAGTTGAAAACACAAGTTGAATCCTTGTAATGATTTAGATGAATCTCCGTGGTGATATAATTGAAATAGCTTGGAGCTCCGGAAAAGAAAGATGAGCACTTGAAACCAAGAATAAGAATTACATTATGCTTAACCTTCACCAATTAAAATTGATGACAATCAATGGAATTGGCATACTACTTATTCTCATAGAAAGGATTAAGATAGATATAGCGTCAATTTTGAAAGGTCTTCCATGAACCACCGGTCGGGTTGAAATAATGAATAAATTGATATGATGAATGAAGGAAGACAAAATCTTGGAAGAACCACCGTAAAAATTGAAAATGAACGAAGAGAAGATAAAGAAACACCGGGAAGAATTAGTAAATAAACGAAGATGCTTGAGAGAATTTAGATACATAAGAACGAAGAGATCGCGAGGTGGTAAGAGAAAACTTGAATGATGCACCGGTAAGATTGGAGAATGATAACTGGAAGCTAAGAAAAAATAAATCTGAGATGATGGGCTCCGGAGAATCAAACTGAAAATACTCCGAATTACTCCGGATGGTTGAAAAGAATATCTCACAATCGCAAATAATTATGAGAGGATGGCAACAAGATAGAGTCGCAAATCTTGAAGAGAATGGAGCAAGATTGAGAGAAAAATCTTCTTCGGTCTACAAATCCCCGAGAATGATGACGGGAAACACCACCATAAATTATTTAGACACTCCGGAAGAACCAAAACGAAGAGGTTGAGCCAGCGATGAAAAGAATTTGACAGACCTTGGAGAAGTACATCTGACTGATGAAAATTCATTCTTACGTCAAACTTTGAAAATAAATTTGAGGATAGCTCCGGGAAAATAAGAAGAGTCAGGTAAGATCCTGGGAAAAGACCTGTGGGTTAGGGCCCACTCAAAGAAACACCGTTGAAATGATTAAAGGAGAGATTGCACCGGTTGAATTAAAAGGCTTGAATGAGATAACATCCTCAAAATAGCTTGAACGGATTAAGAGTGGAAACACGAATCTTCTAAGATATCTTTAGCACTCCGGAACAAAAGAATAGCAAGTGGGAAAAATTAAGAGGTGCACCGGCATAAATAGGCATTTGGCAAAAAGAAAAGGAGTAAGCTCAATACCAAAGCTTGAATTAAATCTACCGGAGAAGAAAAAGAATGATGAAATATGAGGTAGTAGAACATCTTCATGGAAACCACCGGGTAAGAACATTGACGAAAAAAGGAATGGAGAGACTTCACAATAATAAAAGGATACTTGAATAAGAAATCTGAGTCCTCGAAGAAGAAGGGTGGGTGGGTGGGAAAAACAAAGACAACTTGGAACGAATGATACAAACACCGTTGAGAAGACTTGAGTTGATCTTGCGAATGTTGAAATGATCGGATCCACTTGAAGAGAAGCACACCGGTTAAAAGGGATTGGCATGACAACTCGATGATCGGAAGGATTAGTATTCACATAGGAGTATGAGAACACCACTTAGGAAAGGTATGGAATCAACATTTGACTTCGAGGCAACTCGAATACCACAACTCAAAACAAAAACAAAGGGTTGGCTTGCAGAATAAGCCGAAACAAACATATGATAGAGATTTCGTCCGAAGTTTTCATGGTGGGGCCTACACGGGCTCGATCGTACAGCACCATCATGTACAAGGCAGTGTACATGACATACGAAGCGTCCCCGAGTCGTCATAGCCCAGGACTCTTTAAGACACAACGAGACCACTGTAAAACCGACCGTGAATAGGTGGACCACTAGACGTCGAACCCCAATTTCATATCATACATCTGTTGGAAAGATATCCTAAGATATACTTGAATTCCCACCTATGAAACTCCCGAACCTTTCCGGTTATGCAATCAGGTGTTGGGGATACAGGGGAAGCATAATATCTTACCCAAAACTAGCAAATCCTACATCCAGCTGTATCCATCCTTCAACACATAACCAAGAAACCTTCGTAAATCGTCTACCTCATCCTTCGAAAATCATCCGTTATACAAGTTATGGCAATACTCCCGAAATCCCGCCCCAGTACTAGGTGGCGTCGAGGTTATCTCACCAACGAACTGCATAAAAGAGATTTTCGATGTCGGCGTACTAAACTCAGGTATTCCAGAACTGCAACGATAAAATTGGGATGACAACACCTCGGAGCTCAACTCCCCGGGACACTTCCACAAAACCCCTGACAGGAGGCACCAAGACAATGTTCTTGTCACAAAACCATCGGAACGATTCCAAGATACCCGCGTGATCCTAAAAAAAAATTTAGTGAAATTTGAGAAGAGAAGAGTCAAAACTCTACGTCAGGATGCCTTACCAGAGCGATGAGGAGACTGGGAAGTAAAAAGAATTCCTAAACTCTCCGATATATAATTCCTAAATGACTCAAAACATTTTTCTGGACACAACTCGGCTGCTAAAAACGATCAAGCAATGGGGCTCCTAAGGTCAGGGAAGACTCTGATACCAACTTTTAACGCCCTCGATGCGGCTATATCTCCCACGTGTCGAAGCACGACTTAGAGGCATAACCGCATTGAAAGCAATGTCGCAAGTGAGGTGATCTTCACACAACCCAAGTAATACAATAGGGGAAAAAGATACATAGATGGCTTACAATCGCCACTTCACACAATTACATGAATAAAGCATTACATCATCCAATACAATCAAGGTCAGACTACGGAACCAAAATAAAAGAAGAACCCCAAATGCGACACGGTCCCCGATCGACCCCAACTGGGCTCCACTACTGAACAACTAGAACGAAACAACACAAGGACAAGATCTTCATCGAGCTCCTCTGTGAGCTTGGTTGCGTCATCTGCACGGTTCAGCGGCACCTGCAAGCTGGTTTGGAAGTATCTGTGAGTCACGGGGACTCAGCAATCTCGCACCCTCGCGATCAAGACTATTTAAGCTTATGGGTAAGGTAAAATGTATGAGGTGGAGCTGCAGCAAGCGACTAGCATATATGGTGGCTAACATACGCAAATGAGAGCGAGATGAGAAGGCAAAGCACAGTCGAAGAACTATGATCAGGAAGTGATCCTATAACAACCTACGTCAAGCATAACTCCAACACCGTGTTCAGTTCCCGGACCCCGCCGGAAAGAGACCATCACAGTTAAACATGCGGTTGATTCATTTTAATTAAGTTAAGGTTCAAGTTATCTACAACCGGACATTAACAAATTCCCATCTGCCCATAACCGCGGGCATTACTTTTGAAAGTTCAAATCCCTGTAGGGGTGTCCCAACTTAGCCCATCACAAGCTCTCACGGTCAACGAAGGAATAGACCTCCTCCCGAGACATTCCGATCAGACTCGGTATCCCGGTTCTACAAGACATCCTCGACAATGGTAAAACAAGTCCAGCAAAGCCGCCCGATGTGCCGACATCCTGATGGGAGCTGCACATATCTCGTTCTCAGGGCAACACCGGATAGGTCAAGATACGAGTAAAACCAACCCTCAAGTTTCCCCGAGGTGGCCCCGCAAGCTGCCCATTTCGGACCAACACTTAGACAAGCACTGGCCCGGGGGGGGGTTAAAATAAAGATGACCCTTGGGCTGGCCTAACCCAAGGGAAAAAGAGGGTAGGTGGCGAATGGTAAAACCAAGGTTGGGCCTTGCTGGAGGAGTTTTATTCAAAGCGAACTGTCAAGGGGTTCCCATTATAACCCAACCGCGTAAGGAATGCAAAATCCGGGAACATAAAACCGATATGACGGAAACTAGGGCGGCAAGAGTGGAACAAAACACCAGGAATAAGGCCGAGCCTTCCACCCTTTACCAAGTATATAGATGCATTAATTAAATAAGACATATCATGATATCCCAACAAAATATCCATGTTCCAACATGGAACAAGCTTCAATCTTCACCTGCAACTAACAACGCTATAAGAGGGGCTGAGCAAAGCGGTAACATAGCCAAACAACAGTTTGCTAGGACAAGGTGGGTTAGAGGCTTGGTTTAACAATATGGGAGGCATGATAAGCAAGTGGTCGGTATCGCAGCATAGGCATAGCAAAAGAGCGAGCAACTAGCAAGCAAAGATAGAAGTGATTTTGAGGGTATGGTCATCTTGCCTGAAATCCCGCAAGGAAGAAGAACGAGTCCATGAAGAAGACAAACAGACGTAGACGAACGGTTCCTCCCAAACACGATGTTATCGGAACCAACCCGAAGAAGCAACATCGGAAAAGAGCAAACAACCTAGTAAACAACCATCACATAACATGGCATGATGCGCAAACAAGTATGATGCATGTCCGGTTTAAATATGCATGGCATGGCAAAGGGCACAAACAAAACTACAAGTTAAGTGGAGCTCAATATGCAACGAGTTGCATATTGACGAAACACCACATCAATTATTTTAGTTCTCTCTCGTTAGGTACTCAACAATATTAAATGTTGTGTAAACATGGAAAGAGGTGAAGCATAACAAAACTATATCATCTAAACAATTTAAATGGGGCCGGACATAACAAATAACAAATCCGGTAAATCCCCATATGCATTAGCAATTTGATGCAACAACAATTTTAAACATTCTTGAAGTTGTTATCATGATGCGGATGACATGCAAGTTTTATGCAATAATTATGAATAAATTGATAAGAGCATTATATGGAGCATATGTCATCGTGGCGGAAAGAAAGGATGCCACGGCGACGATAACGGAAACGGTACCACGGCAACGTTCCGGTTCCGATACTCAATTGAGATACCGAAGCAAAGAGGGAAGTGTGCGGAACGTGACAAGCAGGGATGGTGGGGTGATCTCGGATACTGAGTTCCCACATGTGGGTGGCAAGGCAAAAGAGGGGCGGCGTGCATCGACAATTCGAGCACGGAGCAAGCACGAGCATCTCATACATCACATGCAAGCGTTCTCGGACGGTCGTCTCGGGGTTATACCTTCGAAGCGTGCAAAAGGGGCGGTTCTCGTTCAGTGCAAAGGAGAGGAAGTAGACGTTCTCGGGACGTTCGTAGTGGAAGTAGTCGTTCTCTCATGCTCTAGGGTCGACGGTAGAGGTACTCGCGATCTTGGCGACGGTAGTGGTACATGTTTATCGGTAGTCGAACATGACGATCTGGAGAGGGTACTTGGCAACATGCATGTCGTCGGTGGTTGTACACAATCATTGTCGGACTTGACGGGTTCGAGGTCTCCGGATGTAGTGGTACATGTTCGTCTTTTGGGGAGGTACATGGCGTTCTTCGGTCATAGGTACTTGACGTTTTGCTACCCGGGTCTTCGGCGACGGTCGTTGTACACATGACGTTGGGGTACTTGTCGGTCCGGTCTTGACGGAGTAGATGTACACGTTGTCAGGGCTTGTCGCATCACCCGGTGTAGTCGTACACGTACGAAGCGGAACTTGGCGGTAGTGGTACTTGGCGCAAATCCACGGAGACATTCCTGGTAGGCAATGAGCAGTGACGCGGTCGATAGCAGCTTCGCTGGAACAGGGGAACAATGGAGGCGCAGGAACGGCGGGCCTCTGGCGTGGCAGGGATCTTCGGTCGCTGCGGCTGGATGGGTTCGAGCGCTGCTGCGGGGAGCTCCTCTCCCGTATGGCGCGTCGCGCGAGACTGAGGCCACCGGAAGGAGGAGGTTAGGCGCTTGGAGCTCCTGTAGGCGGCAACAAAGAGAAGCGGTGGCGTTGCTGGCCTGCGGGCACTTGAGGGCGCGAGCGGTGCAGGGCTCCTGCGGCAGGAGATGAACGGCGCGGTGGCGGTCTCCTGCCAGGTCACCTGGATGCAACGAGGTTGGGGCGGTCCGGTGAGGTGGAGATGGGGCGGCGGAGCCGCATGTGAGAGAGTAGAGGCGCGAGCAGGGGATCCGGCAAAGGGAACGTCGAGGGCGGAGAAGCTCGGAGCAGGCAGAGGGGATCGAGGACGATCCCGATCGAGACGAGAGGGAGATGGCCGTGGGAACCGGGCGGGCGTGGATGGGCGGCACCGGGGATGAGGTACTTGAGAGGAGAGGCGCTCGGGCATGGGAATCAGCCAGGCGCAAGATCTGGGCAGTAGAGGGAGGAGGGCCTTGGATCGGGAGGCGCGGGCGCTCTCCTGGTACTCGATGCGTGCGGCAGCGCAGGAGGGAGTCGAGGGAGAGGCAAGGGATCGAGAGAGAGGGCTAGCGAGCGAGGGGATCGGGCTAGGGTTATGGAACTGGTAGGGGCGGCTGGGCCTTGGAGCCGGCCCAGTGGGAAGGGCGCCAGCTGGGCCTCGGCCAACTGGTGCGGCTGCTGGGCTCCCTCTCCTTTCCAAAATCCTCCCTTTCTTAAATTATTGTTTATATAAATAAACAACCAACAAAGGGGAAAATCCAGGGGTTTTTGGTTAGGAATATGAGATATATAAAAATATATCTAGAACCCTGGATTTATGTAGGGTTTGAATAAATTGCTCTGGCATTTTTAGAAGGTAGAAAAATAACTAGAGTTTGAATTATTCTCAAACTTCAATCGTTTTTGAACCTAACCAAAACAACTTCAAATGGGATGAAATCTGACAGAGAGGGTGTCAGAAAAAGGCAAGATTTATAGGGAAAATATGAACATTAATGGAGGAGGAATAAGGTCGCTTGCAAAGACATGAAAAACGAAGGAAGTGGGAGGGATGATGCATGGGTATGGCTTAAGAGATATGACAAGGAAAATATATGAAGTTATGTCGGATACAAGAAGAGTTGAAGAGTAATGCAATTGTGTGATGGGTGATTCCAAGTTAATGGGATATTTAATATAGCTCCCTAATATTGGGAGGAGATGTTATAAAGAGAAGTCACTCTTCCCTCAATTTAAATGGATCGAAGATCCACACAGTTTATTTAGTTGAGATGCAAAAGATTTATGAGATGATGGCATGATGACATGATGCAATGCAAAAATAAAAGGGCAAGCACAAATGAAACAAAAGGCGAAACCTGGAATATATGGAAGTCTACTCGAGCATCGGTCTCGTGGCGTTACAAGCGATGATGATGATGCGGTGGTGATATATGGCAGCGGCGACATGACAATCTGTGAACAGAACTCGAAACTCCAAAGGACTAGACGCTAAGACCAGCAACTTGACACGATGATGCAACCGCAAATTCAACAAAGCAAATACAGAAAAGATTATGCAAAGGCTCAGATTGGTTCGGATAGGATGAACTAACCCTAATTTTTTTTGGCTTTTTCGTGGACTATAGGTACGAAGAATAGACTCGATCTAAACTAGGAAAAACTGTAAAATCTCACCGAGCAACCTGAAAATCTGATACCACATGATACAGGCAAAGGTGTCTCGATGTTTTGATGACATGGTGGCTATCGTTTTCTGTGGGAGTCGACCTTGACGATCCGACTACGAACGTGCGAGACGTCGCACCTTAGCAATCGCTAAACCAACTTCCAAGGGTTATTGACCACGCCGGAGCACGATCAACCTGACCACGAGGGTCTGTTTCCTGCAAGCAAATGAAGAACAAGCAAGAAACTGAGATTGCAATCTCGATATTGCGAATATAAGATGAAAGCTTTATTGATCAAGGTGGGGTTCTGTGACGCCTTGGTCCGGTCGTTGAACACAAACGAAGTACGCGAAGTTGCAGCTATGGCGAACTTTTATTTTAAACAAAACCCAAAGTCTAAATGATGCCCTAAGGGCTGTATATATGGAGGAAGAGGGGGGAATTTCGTGGCCCTTGAGGGTGGGGTCCGAAACCAACCCTAACTCTTGTTTCCCCACACATACGGACTCTAAAAATAGCCTATACTTAAGTATTCCGAAATTACATGGGCCTGGCCCATTAATAAGGTGACGCAGCACCTAGAATAGTCTATGGACGAATATTATGAAGTGGCATCTTGTATATTTCGTCCAAGGCTTCATGCACTCCTTATGGTGGCTTCAAGGTGCTGAATTCATCACTTGTAATTCCGTTCTTGATCCCCTTGTGCATGCCATCAACTCCATGCGTGTTCTTGCTCCAATGTCCTTGCACATACAACATCAAGAACCATAGCATCATACAACATTATGCTAGCGTCTCTCTAGTGTTGTGCAACAAGAGCATTTTTTTGGATTCCACATTTTGGCTCACCCTTGGTTGCACAACCCCACTTATCTTTTTGCGTGTGTGTTTTCGTGTACCGTATATGCTTGGTCTACTTGTTACATTGCATCTTGCGAATCTTCTCCAACATTATTGAATCTTGCTTGCATTCATATTAAAAATTGTGCCACCATCCTAACCAAGCTCCACCATAAGCTTTTACTTGTGTAGTGTGAGAAACCGACGAGAATTCATACCAATTGGGCTATTTCCTTGTCCTACATTGGAGTGATCATCGATTCACTTTCAACTTCGATCAAGCTACATTTGGTATTTGTCCTTCTCTTTCTACCACTCACACTTGTCTTGGAATGATGGATAGGCCAAGTACTTCCACCAACCCACTCTTCATGGAGCAAGACGACGACATGAACTCCTTCGTCACCAAGAGTCACCTCTTTGGTGCACAACGTGCTTTGCATCAAGAGCAACAAGCTATGAGTGAACGCATCGACAACCTTGTCGCCGACTTGCGACTTTCCAAGCAACGTACAAGGGACTACTTTGACAACAAGCTCGACGATCACAAGCAAGAGAATGACGCAAGGATGGACGAGATTCACGCTTTGTTGCTCAACCGCTCTTCTTCCACTTCAAGAAAATGCCGAGGCTCAATGTCAAGAACAACAACTCCGTGACGCTCAAGAACGTGAGGCGCAATAGGCTCTACGTGATGCGAGTCGAGCCGTTGCCGACCGAGGCCGACAAGCACATGAACAAGAGGAAGCATTTCGCGAAGAACTTCATGAACGACGATTTCAAGCTCGCCTGCATCATCTAGTTCCCCCTCGAGCTCGACGCGTTCCTCCACAAGCTCGCCAAGACCATCAAGTTCATCAAGAGCATGAAAACAATGGGAACCCTCCGCGACAAGAGCAACACGAGGTTGACAACCCTACGCAACAAGAGCACCACGAGTTGGACAATCATCTAAAACATGGGCGTCATCATCCCCGACCCCAACACAATGAAGAACAACACTATGGCAAGCTCAAGTTCACTATGCCCAAGTTCAATGGAAGCAACAATCCCGAAGAATACCTTTTATGGGCATTGAAAGTTGACAAGATCTTCCGTTTGCACAATTATGAAGAAGAGAAGAAGATCGCGACGACATCCCTTGAGTTCCAAGACTATGTCCTCATTTGGTGGGAACAAATCATTGAACGCCGCGAGGCAAGAGGTGATCCACCCATCACTACTTGGGCACAAATGAAGGATGTCATGAGAGCACTCTTCGTGCCTACCTACTACAACCGCGACCTCTTCAAGAAACTCCAACAACTCAAGCAAGGAACTAAGAGCGTTGAACAATACTACAAGGAGATGGAGATTGCAATGATAAGAGCCAATGTGACGGAAGATGATGAGCAAACTATGGCACGTTTCTTGAATGGACTCAATCATCCTATCAAGAAGATCACCGACTTCTAACCATACTCAAATCTCATCGAGCTCGTGCACTAAGCTACCAAAGCGGAACACCAAGTGCAAGATGATTTCAAGTATGCGAAGTTCTCATCCAAGTCCTACGGTTTGTCCAATAACCAAGCTTCAACGACTCCAACACCAACTACAAGACCTTCTACTTCCAAGATCGATAAGTTGACTTACAAGAAATCTTCGCCAACTACAAGCAATCCTAATACGAGCAACTTCAAGCCGAGAGCTTCATCATCATCAACCCCTACCGATGAGACCGTCAAGACGAGTTCCCACAAGTGTTTTACTTGCGGAGGCCGATGCCACAAGTCCTATGAGTGCACCAACAAGCACACCATGATCTTCAACGACAATGGCACTTATGATTCCATGAGCGGAAGAGAAATGGAAGCCCTTGAGCAAGTCGCCATGCAGCGCCAAGTGAACAATGAAGAAGAACAAGTCTTTTGTGATGAAGACTCAAGTCCCGCACTTGTTGTCTCCAAAGTCTTGACTCTACAACATCACCAAGAAGAAGACCAACAATGCCACATATTCCACACCAAGGCCGGCATCAATGGACGATCCATCAAGGTCATCATCGATGGAGGGAGTTGTCACAATCTCGCAAGTGAAGAACTTTGCTCCAAGCTCCAATTGCCCAAGACGAAGCACCCACATCCATACAAAGTGCAATGGCTTAGTGACTCCGGCACTATTCAAGTCGGGCACTGAGTACACATCTCCTTCAAGATCGGCGCCTACGAAGACACCTTGGAGTGCGACGTCATACCAATGACCATTTGCCATGTTCTCCTTGGACGACCATGTCAATTCGATAGAGGAGTCGTCCAAAGTGGGTGTACAAACCACTATAGCTTCAAGATGCAAGGAAAGGAGTTTGTGTTACGACCTATGTCTCCAAGCCAAGTGATCGCCGATAAGCAAGCCACCCATCGTGGAGAGAATGGTGAGAGAGTGAGCCACCAAAAAGAGAGTGAGCACCACAAGCCCAAATTGAGTGCCTCCACGATGAGCGAAAACAAGAACCTAGTTCTATTTGGCACCATACGTGAGAAGAGAGAAGTGTGTGAGAACCCATGATGAGGACATCAATACCATTGTTACACCCACAACCCCTGCTACTATACATACTGGACCGATTACTAGAGCTCGCGCACGCCAATTGAATTATCAGGTACTTTCGTTTCTTGGTAACGATTCTAATGTTCATGAGAATATGATGCTGCCTAAATTGGATACATTTGTTTTGCTTACAAATGAAGGGCCTAGCTTGGACAAGAAAGATGAACCTTGGAGCAAGTTCAAGCATGGAGATGATGGCATGCGCAAGGGGAACAAGAACAGAGTTACAAGGGATGATTCCAGGACTCTGAAGCCACCATAATGAGTGCATGAAGCATGGGACGAAGTATGCAAGATGCCACTTCATAAATTTCGTCCAGTGGCTATTTTAGGTGTTGTGTCACCTTATTATTGGGCCAGGCCAATGTATTTTCGAAGTACTTGAGTATAGGCTGTTTTTAGAGTTCGTATGTGTGGGGAAACAAGAGTTAGGGTTGGTTACGAACCCCTCCACCAAGGGCCACGAAATTCCCCCTATCTCCTCCATATATACAGCCCTTAGGGCATCGTTTTGGCTTTGGGTTTTGTTTAGATTAAAAGTTCGCCATATCTGCAACTTCGCGTACTTCGTTTGTGTTCAACGACCGGACCAAGGCGTCATAGAACCCCACCTTGATCAATAAAGCTTTCATCTTATATTCGCAATATCCTGATTGCAATCTCAGTTTCTTGCTTGTTCTTCGTTTGCTTGCAGGAAACAGACCCTCGCGGTCTGGTTGATCGTGCTCCGGCGTGGTCAATAACCCGCAGAAGTTGGTTTAGCGATTGCTAAGGTGCGACATCTCGCACGTTCGTAGTTGGATCCTCAAGGTCAACTCCCATAGAAAACGGTAGCCACCATCTCATCAAAACATCGAGACACCTTTGCCTCTATCAAGTGGTATCATATTTTCAGGTTGCTCGGTGAGATTTTACAGTTTTTCGTAGTTTAGATCGAGTCTATTCTTCGTACCTATAGTCCACAAAAAAGCCAAAAAAATAGGGTTAGTTCATCCTATCCGAACCAATCTAAGCCTTTGCACAATCTTTTCTGTATTTTCTTTGTTGAATTTGCGGTTGCATCGTCGTGTCAAGTTGCTGGTCTTAGCGTCTAGTCCTTTAGAGTTTCGAGTTCTGTTCACAGGTTGTCACGTCGCCACTGCCATATATCACCACCGCATCATCATCATCGCTGCTACCATATACCACCACCACACCAACTTCATCGTCGCTGCCATATTCACCACCAATCTGAGTCCATATACGCCACCACATATCCGCCGCCATCACGCCAATCCGAGTTCACCTGCAACATATATCCGCCACCAGTCCGATTTCCACCAGATTCATCGCCGCCACCAGTCCGAGATTCCACCAGATTCATCTCCACCACCAGTCCTAGTCCGAGTCGAGTAATTGTTGCATTGTTTTCGAGTTCCAGATCACGCCATACTCCGAGTCATGATAGAGTAGGACTCACGAGATTCCGTGCTACCCGAAGAAGAAAAATAGTACCAAACTCAAAAAAACTAAGTCTGGAAAATTCTCGCTAGGCAGTTTTTAGACCATTTGTAGACTTTTTAGAAAAAAAATTGTTGCGGAGGAAAAAAAGTGCAAAAAAGTGAAAAAAGGAAAAAAAATTCAGAGTGTGCTCCTCCATTTTGTTAGTGTTCTAGGCTCGCGTCTCTAGCACGGTCTAGCCTAGGACCAGCATAGTACAATCATTGAGCGTTTATTCAACTTTGCATCTCTGAATTGATTATTGCTGACCCTTTTTGCTACCATATTATAAGCCTTCCCAGCTCCACATACATCTACGTCGTGCATTTGACTCTCCCTGGTAATGTCTCTATCCAAGCTTTGAGAGTTTTAACTACGACGGTTGCCGATCACCACCTGCCGCTGGGTAAGAACTGGTAAGAATTTGAGATTTGCTTGACGGATTTGTGACACCACCACCACCTCTTGTTAGTAGTCTGTAGGATCATATTCTTGTGTGTTTCTATTGTTGCTAACCATGGCAGGATAACAAGCCGACGAGACTGACTGGGAGAACATGGCGAATAAGGAGTTGCATGATAAATTTCAGCAAATGATGAGTGGACAGGTGCAAGATGTGCTAAACAGATTTGAAGAGGCCATGGAGAAGATAGATGGCATGGAGAAGACGTTCGAAACAAAGCTCGATTATAGGTTTAATGAATTGCTCGTGCGTCTTCCACCACCACCACCGGCTGCACCTAATGCACCTCTACAACAACAACAACAACAACAACAACGATGACTACCTACACATCGTGAAACAACCCTCCGCCGAGCGAGCCATCTCCCTCTTGCACCTGGCCAAACTATTGGTGCTGCTGTTGATACTTCTGTGGCTCCTGCTGCTGATGCGGAGGAGGATGATCTTGTGGGAGATTACGAGGATGAGGGCGATCAAAATCAGAACTACGTGCCACAACCAGCACAGCAACCACCAGGTCGCCCACATGCAAATAATGGCAATGGTAGGGCTCGCCCTCAGGTACGAGATCATGACCATCTCCCTAAACTAAAATTGAATATTCCACCATTTGAGGGTAGATATGTTCCTGATATATATCTTACTTGGGAGTTAGAAATTGAACAACAATTTACATGTTTACAATATCCCGAGGAGAGACATGTTCCAGCTGCTGTTTGTGCATTCACTAGTTTTGCATGTGTTTGGTGGTCTGAGCATTGTAGATTATATCCTATTCCAGCTACTTGGGCTGCTTTGAAAACTTCTATGTGTACTCGTTGGGTTCCACCATATTATCAACATGAATTACTTCAAAAATTGCAGCGTTTAAGACAAGGAAAAAATTATGTAGAAGAATATTATCAGCAATTACAAACTGGCATGATTAGATGTGGTATTGTTGAGGAGAATGAAGCTATGCTTATACGTTTTATGGGTGGATTAAATAGAGAGATTCAGACCATCCTAGAGTATAAGGAGTATAATAATATCACTCATTTATTTCATCTTGCTTGTAAAGCTGAACGTGAAGTGCAGGATCGACAGGCATTCGCGCAAACTAACTTTTCTGCAGGTCGATCTTCATCATGGACACCACGTGCATCCTCTACTTCCACTCCACCAGCACCTCCATCAGGTGCCACCTCCATCCGTGATACAAGAAAGCAGGCACAACCACCACTATCTTCCAAGAGCACACCTGCCGGGCCTGCGCATAGCTCTTCTTCTTCCATGGCATCAACAGGGCACACAAGTGTTATTATTTGTCGTCGTTGTAAGGGAAGAGGACATTTTGCGAGAGAATGCCAATCTCAACGTGTGATGATTGCTACTGAGGATGGTGGGTATGAGTCTGCTAGTGACTATGATGAGGAGACTTTGGCTCTTATTACACGTGAAGAACACGGTGGAGATGATTCTGATCATGAGACGCAATACATGGCTGCTGAAGATGCTGACAGGTATGAATTTTTAGTTGCTCAACGTGTTTTGAGTGTGCAGGTTACACAAGCTGAGAAAAATCAGAGGCATAATTTGTTCCATACAAAGGGAGTTGTGAAGGAACGTTCTGTTCGCGTCATCATAGATGGAGGGAGCTGCAATAACTTGGCTAGCATGGAGATGGTGGAGAAGCTATCTCTCACCACAAGACCACATCCACATCCTTACTACATCCAATGGTTCAACAACAGCGGCAAGGTTAAGGTAACACGTACTGTTCGTGTGCATTTTAGTATCTCTACATATGCTGATTATGTTGATTGTGATGTGGTACCCATGCAAGCATGTTCCTTATTACTTGGTAGACCATGGCGATTTGATAAAAATTCTGTACACCATGGTAGAAACAATCAGTATACTCTTGTTCATAAGGATAAAAATATTACTTTGGTTCCTATGACCCCTGATTCCATTTTGAAAGATGATATTAATAGAGCTAATAAAGCAAAACAGGAGACAAATAAGAGTGAAAATCAGATTGTGGCAAAAGAATTTGAGCAACAAATGCAGCCTAATAATAAACAATCTAGTGTTGCTTTTGAAATTAAATTGAAAAGTGCATGTTTACTTGCCACCAAATCTGATATCGATGATCTAGATTTTAGCAAATCTGTTTGATATGCTTTTGTGTGCAAAGAGGCATTATTTTCATTCGAGGACGTGCCTTCCTCTTTGCCTCCTGCTGTCACTAACATTTCGCAGGAGTTCGCTGACGTCTTTCCACAAGACGTGCCACCGGGATTACCATCTATTCGAGGGATTGAGCATCAAATTGACTTAATACCCGGTGCATCATTACCCAACCATGCACCATACCGTACCAATCCAGAGGAGACGAAGGAGATTATGCGTCAAGTACAAGAACTGCTCGACAAAGGTTATATACGCGAATCCCTTAGTCCTTGTGTTGTTCCTATCATTTTAGTGCCGAAAAAGGATGGTACGTCGCGTATGTGCGTTGATTGTAGAGGCATTAATAATATTACTATTCGTTATCGTCATCCTATTCCTAGGCTAGATGATATGCTTGATGAATTGAGTGGCTCTACAATATTCTCCAAAGTTGATTTGCGTAGTGGATACCATCAAATTCGTATGAAATTGGGAGATGAATGGAAAACAACATTTAAAACCAAGTTTGGATTATAGGAGTGGTTAGTCATGCCTTTTGGGTTAACTAATGCACCTAGTACTTTCATGAGGTTAATGAACGAAGTTTTACGTGCTTTCATTGGACGATTTGTGGTAGTTTACTTTGATGACATATTGATTTTAGCAAATCTTTGGAGGAACATTTGGAATATTTACGTGCTGTTTTTATTGCTCTACGTGATGCACGTTTGTTTGGTAACCTTGGAAAGTGCACCTTTTGCACCGACCGAGTATCTTTTCTCGGCTATGTTGTTACTCCACAGGGAATTGAAGTTGATAAAGCCAAGATTGAAGCTATTGAGAGTTGGCCGCAGCCCAAAACGGTCACACAAGTGAGGCGTTTCCTTGGCCTCGCTGGTTTCTATAGGCGTTTTATGAGAGATTTCAACACCATTGCTGCACCTCTCAAGGAGCTTACAAAGAAGGATGTGCCTTTTGTTTGGGGTACCGCACAGGAAGAAGCCTTCATGGTATTGAAAGATAAGTTGACACATGCTCCTTTACTCCAACTTCCTAATTTCAATAAGAATTTTGAGCTTGAATGTGATGCTAGTGGAATTGGATTAGGAGGTCTGTTATTACAAGAAGGCAAACCTGTTGCATACTTTTCTAAAAAATTGAGTGGGCCTAGTCTGAACTATTCTACTTATGATAAAGAATTATATGCTCTTGTTCGGACCTTAGAAACATGGCAACATTATTTATGGCCCAAGGAATTTGTTATACATTCTGATCATGAATCTTTGAAACATATTAAAAGTCAAGCAAAACTGAACTGTAGACATGCTAAATGGGTTGAACTCACTGAGACTTTCCCTTATGTCATTAAACACAAGAAGGGTAAAGAAAATGTTATTGCTGATGCATTGTCTCGTCGTTATACTATGCTTTCACAACTTGACTTTAAAATATTTGGTTTGGAGACCATCAAAGATCAATATGTTCATGATGCTGAATTTAAAGATGTATTGCAGAATTGTAAGGAAGGGAGAACTTGGAACAAGTTCGTTCTTAACGATGGATTTGTGTTTCGTGCTAACAAGCTATGCATTCCAGCTAGCTTTGTTCGTCTTTTGTTGTTGCAGGAGGCACATGGAGGAGGATTAATGGGACACTTTGGCGTCAAGAAGACAGATGATATACTTGCTACACATTTCTTTTGGCCAAAGATGAGACGGGATGTTGAGCGTTTGGTTGCTCGCTGCACTACATGTCAAAAAGCTAAGTCACGACTCAATCCTCATGGTTTATATATGCCTTTGCCTATACCTAGTGTTCCTTGGGAGGATATATCTATGGACTTTGTTTTAGGTTTACCTCGAACAAAGAAGGGGAGGGATAGCTTATTTGTTGTCATGGATAGGTTCTCGAAAATGGCACACAATATACCATGTCATAAAAGTGATGATGTTGTTAATGTTGCTGATTTGTTCTTTCGTGAAATTATTCGCTTGCATGGTGTGCCAAATACTATTGTTTCAGATCGTGATACTAAATTTCTTTGCCACTTTTGGAGATGTTTATGGGCTAAGATGGGGACTAAGCTGCTTTTTAGTACTACTTGTCACCCCCAAACTGATGGACAAACTGAAGTAGTCAATAGAACATTGTCTACTATGCTTAGGGCTGTTTTGAAGAATAACAAGAAAATGTGGGAAGAATGCTTGCCTCATATTGAATTTGCTTATAATCGTTCATTGCATTCTACTACTAAGATGTGCCCTTTTAAAATTGTGTATGGTTTCCTACCTCGTGCACCTATTGATTTGTTGCCTCTTCCATCTTCGGAGAAGGTTAATTTTGATGCTAAAGAACGTGCTGAATTGATTTTAAAAATGCATGAGTTAACTAAGGAAAACATTGAGCGTATGAATGCTAAATATAAACTTGGTGGAGATAAGGGTAGAAAACATGTTGTGTTTGCACCTGGAGATCTTGTTTGGTTACATTTGTGTAAGGATAGATTTCCTAATTTGCGTAAATCAAAGCTAATGCCATGTGCTGATGGTCCTTTTGAGGTGTTAGAGAAAATAAATGATAATGCATATAATCTTGAGCTTCCTGTAGATTTTGGGTTTAGTCCCACTTTTAACATTGCAGGTTTGAAGCCTTATTTGGGTGAGGACGATGAACTTTCGTCGAGGACGACTTCATTTCAAGAAGGGGAGGATGATGAGGACATGAATACCATTGTTACACCCACAGCCCCTGGTGCTATACATACTGGACCGATTACTAGAGCTCGCGCACGCCAATTGAATTATCAGGTACTTTCGTTTCTTGGTAACGATTCTAATGTTCATGAGAATATGATGCTGCCTAAATTGGATACATTTGTTTTGCTTACAAATGAAGGGCCTAGCTTGGACAAGAAAGATGAACCTTGGAGCAAGTTCAAGCATGGAGATGATGGCATGCGCAAGGGGAACAAGAACGGAGTTACAAGGGATGATTCTAGGACTCTGAAGCCACCATAATGAGTGCATGAAGCATGGGACGAAGTATACAAGATGCCACTTCATAAATTTCGTCCAGATGCCATTTTAGGTGTTGCGTCATCTTATTATTGGGCCAGGCCCATGTATTTTCGAAGTAGTTAAGTATAGGCTGTTTTTAGAGTCCGTATGTGTGGGGAAACAAGAGTTAGGGTTGGTTTCGGTCCCCTCCACCAAGGGCCACGAAATTCCCCCTCTCTCCTCCATATATACAGCCCTTAGGGCATCGTTTAGGCTTTGGATTTTGTTTGGATTAAAAGTTCGCCATAGCTGAAACTTCACGTACTTCGTTTGTGTTCAACAACCAGACCAAGGCGTCACAGAATCCCACCTTGATCAATAAAGCTTTCATCTTATATTCGCAATATCCAGATTGCAATCTCAGTTTCTTGCTTGTTCTTCGTTTGCTTGCAGAAAACAGACCCTCGTGGTCAGGTTGATCGTGCTCCGGCGAGGTCAATAACCCTCGGAAGTTGGTTTAGCGATTGCTAAGGCGCGACGTCTCGCACGTTCGTAGTCGGATCGTCAAGGTCAACTCCCACAGAAAATGATAGCCACCATCTCATCGAAACATCGGGACACCTTTGCCTCTATCAACCCATCAAGTGTCCTACACTACGTCCTCGTGTGCAAGGACAATACACCACAAACTAACACTTGTCACACTCTTCCTCTAGTGTTGTCTTCTCTTTTGCAGGAATTTCAAGATGTTTTCCCCGATGAGCTACCTCCGGGACTACCTCCACTACGAGGCATTGAGCACCGCATCGACCTCATCCACGGAGCACCGCTTCCGAACAAAGCTCCCTACCGCGTCAACCCCGAAGAAACCAAAGAAATCCAAAGGCAAGTAAAGCATCTCATAGACCATGGACATGTGCGTGAAAGTTTGAGCCCTTATGCGGTACCGGTCATTCTCGTGCCAAAACATGACGGTAGTTTTCACATGTGCTCCGATTGTAGACCTATCAATGCTATCACCATTCGTTATAGGTATCCCATTCCATGCTTAGATGATATGCTAGATGAGCTTAGTGGTGCCACTATATTTTCCTAAATTGATCTTAAGAGTGGTTACTATCAAAGCCGCATACAAGACGGTGATGAATGGAAAACCGCATTCAAAACCAAGTTTGGTTTGTATGAGTGGTTAGTCATGCCTATGGGTCTCTCGGAAGCACCGGGAACTTTTATGCGCCTTATGAATCATGTCTTTCACCCTTACATTGGTATATTTGTTGTGGTTTACTACGATGACATTCTTGTGCTTAGCAAATCTATCCAAGAGCTTGTCACCCATGTCCGCACCGTTTTGCAAACTCTTAGGAAAGAGTGTCTCTATGCTAATATGGAGAAATGCCTTTTTGGTGTTGATAAGCTCGTTTTCTTGGGTTTTGTGGTCTCTTCTAAGGGTGTTCATGTAGATGAGTCCAAGATCAATGCTATTAATACTTGGCCGCAACCAACCAACTTGCATCAAGTGCGTAGTTTTCTTGGTCTTGCGGGTTTATATCGTCGCTTTGTGAAGGATTTAACACCATTGCTTTGCCTTTGCATGCTTTGAGCAAGAAGAATGCGTCATTTATTCGGGGACCATCCCAAGATACCGCATTCAATGAGCTTAAAAATTTGCTTACTCATGCTCCCATGCTTGCTTTACCCAACTTCGATAAGCCTTTTGAGATTCATTGCGATGCAAGCGGTAATGGCATAGGAGGTGTGTTAACGCAAGAGAAGCGCCCCATAGCTTACTTTAGTGAGAAACTTTCCGGAGCGCAATGCAACTATCCCATCTATGACAAAGAGCTATATGCTTTAGTGCGCGTTTTACATGAATGGGAACATTACCTTCGTCCCCATGAGTTTATCATTCATACCGATCATGAGACCCTCAAGTATCTCAAGGGTCAAACTAAGTTGAACAAGCGTCATGCT
This sequence comes from Triticum dicoccoides, assembly GCF_002162155.2. NCBI lineage: Eukaryota > Viridiplantae > Streptophyta > Magnoliopsida > Poales > Poaceae > Triticum > Triticum dicoccoides. Next base: position 183,390,199 of record NC_041380.1, on the reverse strand, counting down.
AAATGGAGTGAGTTCATTAAGTCCTTTCCCTATGTCATCAAGTACATCAAGGGTAAAGAAAACATCATAGTGGATGCTCTTTCCCGCATATGCATGCTAGCCATGCAACTTGAGTTAGATGTCATTGGCTTCGAGTATATCAAAGAATTCTATGCGCATGATGAAACTTTTGCCACTCCTTATGCCAAGTGTTTGTCGCATACATCGTGGGAACGCTATTACATCAAAGACGGCTAACAAACTTTGCATCCCCAAGTAGTCCCTTCGTTTATTGCTTTTGCAGGAATCACATGGAGGAGAATTAATGGGACACTTTGGACGCGATAAGACGTTCGCCACGCTCTCGAAGATCTACTTTTGGCCAAAGATGTTTCGGGACGTCAATCATTTCACCAACCGGTGTTCTACATGCCGCAAAGCTAAGTGCAAAGCTCAATCTCATGGTCTATATATGCCTTTACCAATTCCATACCAAGCTTGGGAGGACATAAGCATGGACTTTGTACTTGGTTTGCCAAAAACTCGCAATGGGAAAGATTATATATTTGTCGTTGTGGACCGTTTCTCCAAAATGGAACATTTTATTCCTTGTCACAAGATAGACGATGCTTCACATGTTGCTAATCTCTTTTGTAGGGAAATATTGCATCTCCGTGGTGTGCCAAAGACAATTGTCTCGTACCGCGACGTCAAGTTCCATAGCTACTTTTGGAAGACCCTATGCGCCAAGCTTGGAGTCAAGCTACTCTTCTCCACGACGTACCATCCTCAAACCGACGGCCAAACGGAGGTGACAAACCGCACACTCTCCGCTCTACTTCGAGTACTCATCAAGAAGAACATCACGGAGTGGGAGGAGTGCCTACTTATCGTCGAGCTCGCCTACAACCGAGCAAGACATTCAACAATCTTCAAGTCGCCTTTCGAGGTCGTTTACGGATTCAACCCATTGTCACCATTGGACATTCTTCCTCTACCACTCCAAGAGCGCATCAATTTGGACACAAGTGCGCGTGTGACACATCTCAAGAATATGCATGAAGATACAAGAAACACCATGGAGCGCCAAGTTCAACGCCTTGCGACCAAGCTCAACTTCAACAAGCAACCTATGGTCTTCAACATTGGTGATCGAGTGTGGCTACACCTTCGCAAGGACCGCTTCCCACAAGAATGCAAATCCAAGCTTCGACCATGAGCGGATGAACCCTTCAAGGTGCTTGCACGCTACAACGACAATGCTTACAAGATCGACCTCCCTCGCGACAAGTACAACGTGAGCGACATCTTCAACGTCAAAGATCTCTCTCCCTTCCATGGTGATGAAGATTTTGATCCGAGGACGGATCTTCCCCAAGGGAGGGGAGATGATGCGGAGCATCCCAAGGTCATCCCCATGTACCTACCATCATCTCATCAAGTGCGTACCGGACCCATGACTCGATCACGTGCAAGAGCTCTTGAAACCGAGATGACATCTCTCCTCTCACAATTCCACTTTGATGCACATGAAGCATGGCTACTACCTCATATGGATACTTTGTGCATACTTAGGTACAATGGAGAAGCTAAGGAGCAAGGACGAGAATAAGAGGAAGATGGACAAGAAGACAGAGAAGAAGAAGTGCTGTAAGAAAAGTCCCAGGCACCGGACGACCGGCCGGGACCGGACGTCCGGCGCCTGAAGCATCAGCCGAGTCTCAGCCAGCGGACGTTCGGTCCAGACCGGATGACCAGTGCCCCGACACCCGAAGCAAACAAGCGGACGTCAAGTCCGGACCGGACGACCGGCGCACCTGCACCCGAAACAAAGTCAGGGGAAGACCGACGTTTCCAGACGTCCGGCACCCCCATCACAGAGCGAAACCAGCAGACGACCGAAGGATACCGGACGTCCGGCAGCTCCTGAGACACCGGACAACCGGTCCCTAGCGGACGTCCGGTACCTGTCTACGCATAGTGTTCGGGCCCGAGGCCCATGTACCCCTTCACTTCGCCCCATTTGCACTTAGACTATAAATAGACCCTCCATTCATCCTAGCTAGGGTTAGCATTGGTTTAGCTCATTTGCGAGATAGAGCATTGCTTATCCATATCGGATCTACTCCACGAGAGAGACCGCGGCCCCTCTTCGGAGACCCCGTTACGGGAAGATCCCCTTGTGGATTCAAGACCTCCTCATGGAGAAGAACCGGTTACCGTGTATCGTCCCTAGTTGTCCGTGGATTCGTGTTTCGTTCTATGTACTCGAGGATCTAGCCCATGTGTGACATATTCATGTCAGTTTAGTGATTTCCTCTTGTGTTTCCCTTCCGTTCATCCTCGTGTTCTTCGTGTTTTTCCCCGGATCCGCTCCTTTCGTGATAGATCGGGCGATTAGGGTCTCCACCCTACATCATATCCCGTACGACTTTCTAGGGTTAGCGTAGGTTTAGCTCGTACTCAGAGATAGAGCTTCGCTCATCCATATCGGATCTACTCCTTGAGATAGACCGCGGCCCCTCTTTGGAGAAGATCCACCGAGGATTCAAGACCCCGTTACGGGAAGATCCCCTTGTGGATTCAAGACCTCCTCACGGAGAAGAACCGGCTACCCTTGTAACATCCTTAGTTGTCTGTGGATTCGTGTATCGTTCTATGTACCCGAGGATCTAGCACATGTGTGACTTGTTCTTGTTAGTTTGAGTGTTCCTCTTGTGTTTTCCCTTGTGTTTTCCCACGTTTCCCTCCTCATGGTCTTCGCGTTCTTCGCGGGATCCGCTCCTTTCGTGAAAGATTGGGCCACTAGGGTTCTACCCTACATCAATTTTGCAGGAGTTCGCTCACATCTTTCCACAAGACGTGCCACCGGGATTACCACCTATTCGAGGGATTGAGCATCAAATTGACTTAATTCCCGGTGCATCATTACCCAACCGTGCACCATACCGTACCAATCCAGAGGAGACGAAAGAGATTATGCGTCAAGTACAAGAACTGCTCAACAAAGGTTGATAAAGGCAAAGGTGTCCCGATTTTTCGATGAGATGGTGGCTATCATTTTCTGTGGGAGTCGACCTTGATGATCCGGCTACGAACGTGCGATATGTCGCGCCTTAGCAATCACTAAACCAACTTCCGAGGGTTATTGACCTCGCCGGAGCACGATCAACCTGACCACGAGGGTCTGTTTCCTGCAAGCAAATGAAGAACAAGCAAGAAACTGATATTGCAATCTGGATATTGCAAATATAAGATGAAAGCTTTATTGATCAAGGTGGGGTTCTGTGACGCCTTGGTCTGGTCGTCGAACACAAACGAAGTATGCGAAGTTGCAGCTATGGCGAACTTTTAATCTAAACAATAACCCAAAGCCTAAACGATGCCCTAAGGGCTGTATATATGGAGGAGAGAGGGGGAATTTCGTGGCCCTTGGTGGAGGGGTCTGAAACCATCCCTAACTCTTGTTTCCCCACACATACGGACTCTAAAAACAGCATATACTTAAGTACTTCGAAAATACATGGGCCTGGCCCAATAATAAGGTGACGCAGCACCTGAAATAGCCTCTGGACGAAATTTATGGAGTGGCATCTTGTATACTTCGTCCCATGCTTCATGCACTCATTATGGTGGCTTTAGAGTTCTGGAATCATCACTTGTAACTCCGTTCTTGTGCCCCTTGCGCATGCCATCATCTCCATGCTTGAACCTGCTCCAAGGTTCATCTTTCTTGTCCAAGCTAGGCCCTTCATTTGTAAGCAAAACAAATGTATCCAATTTAGGCATCATAATATTCTCATGAACATTAGAATCGTTACCATGAAATGAAAGTACCTGATAATTCAATTAGCGTGCGCGAGCTCTAGTAATCTGTCCAGTATGTATAGCAGCAGGGGTTGTCGGTGTAACAATGGTATTGATGTCCTCATCATCCTCCCCTTCTTGAAATGAAGTCGTCCTCGACGAAAGTTCATCATCCTCACCCAAATAAGGCTTTGAATCTGCAATGTTAAAAGTGGGACTAACCCCAAAATCTGCAGGCAGCTCAAGTTTATATGCATTATCATTTATTTTCTCTAACACCTTAAAAGGACCATTAGCACGTGGCATTAGCTTTGATTTGTGCAAATTAGGAAATCTATCCTTACACAAATGTAACCAAACAAGATCTCTAGGTGCAAACACAACATGTTTTCTACCCTTATCTCCAACAAGTTTATATTTAGCATTCATACGCTCAATGTTTTCCTTAGTTTACTCATGCATTTTTAAAATCAATTCAGCACATTGTTTAGCATCAAAATTAACCTTCTCCGAAGATGGAAGAGGCTACAAATCAATAGGTGCACGAGGTAGGAAACCATACACAATTTCAAAAGGGCACATCTTAGTAGTAGAATGCAATTAACAATTATAAGCAAATTCAATATGAGGCAAGCATTCTTCCCACATTTTCTTGTTATTCTTCAAAACAGCCCTAAGCATAGTAGACAATGTTCTATTGACTACTTCAGTTTGTCCATCAGTTATGGGGTGACAAGTAGTACTAAAAAGCAGCTTAGTCCCCAACTTAGCCCATAAACATCTCCAAAAGTGGCTAAGAAATTTAGTATCACGATCTGAAACAATAATATTTGGCACACCATGCAAGCGAATAATTTCACGAAAGAACAAATCAGCAACATTAACAGCATCATCGCTTTTATGACATGGTATAAAGTGTGCCATTTTCAAGAACCTATCCACGACAACAAATATGCTATCCCTCCCCTTCTTTGTTCGAGGTAAACCTAAAACAAAGTCCATATATATATCCTCCCAAGCAACACTAGGTACAGGCAAAGGCATATATAAACCAAGAGGATTGAGTCGTGACTTAGCTTTTTGACATGTAGTGCAGCGAACAACAAAACGCTCAACATCCCATCTTATCTTTGGCCAAAAGAAATGTGTAGCAAGTATATTGAGGTGGAGCATCCCACGTTCATCCCCATGTACACTCCCACTACTCTCCATGCCCCAAGTGGACATATGACGAGACCTCGAACAAACACCATTGGACAAAAGGTGAACTCGCTCCTCTCCATACCATCACTTCCCACATGTGAGACATGGTTACTACCTCAAATATATGTGCTATGAATGACCAGGAACAAGGAGGAAGACCATGGACAAGACGGCGAGGACACCAAGTACAAGGACCAATAGAAGAAGTTGCCCGAAGCTACAGCCACCGGACGACCGGCCCAGCCCGGACGTCCGGCCCCTGAAGGTCACAACAGCCCAAGGAAACCAGGCCAGCAAATGCTACAGCGGCCGGACGTCCGACCAGGACCGGACGTCCGACGAACTCCAGGCACCGGACGACCGGCCCCCTCCAGACGTCCGACCAAAGCGCCCCCGAGCCGAATCTACGGATGTCCGAAGAGCACCAAACGTCCGGACCTTCCCGAGCCACCGGACGACCGGAACCCTCCGAACGCCCGACGCCTGTCTGCGCACAGTGTATTGGACCGAGTCCATGTATCCCCCACTACCCCTTCGTGGCCCATGACTATATATACTCCTCCACCTCCTCCTAGTTAGGGTTAGCGTTGTGATAGCTCATTTGAGAGATAGAGCTACGCTCATCCATTACGGATCTACTCCACGAGAGAGACCGCGGCCCCTCTACGGAGAAGATCCCCTTGGATTCAAGACCCCCTCTTGGGTGGCCCCATCAAGACCTCCTCATGGAGAAGAACCGGTTACCGTGTATCGTCCGTTGTTGACCTTGGATCATCGTATCTCTCTTTGTGTTTCGAGGATCTAGCACATGTGTAATCGAATCTTGTTGGTTTGAGTGATTCTATCGTGTTTTCCCTCGTGAATCTCCCTCGTGTTCTTCGTGTTTCTCTTTGGGATCCGCTCCTTTCGTGAAAGATCGGCCATCTAGGGTTTCACCCGACATCATCTTGGTATCATGAACCACGTTGATCACGATTTCGGAGCCTCCCCCACCGTTTTCTAGCCTTCTTTTGCTTGATTTCGTCCTAAATTCGAAAATCCCCACAAAAAATAGCCCCAATTTTTTTTGTGATTTGTTGGTTTGATGATGTTTTGTTGATTTTGATCCATGGATTTGCTTGGTTTCGAGTGGATCTAGCATTTCCCCAATTTTCCCCACTTTCCATCCACAAAATATCATCAATTTTGACCCCAAAATCCCCAAATTCCGCCCAAAATCGCGTCCCGGATATGAAATCTCGCGTTGACCCCGACCACCGGACGACCGTCACTTTACCGGACGTCCGGAGCCCCTGGAATGACCGGACGTCCGTCATCCACCGGACGACCAGAACCCCTAACCCGGATGTAAATTAGCGGATTTCCGAGCTTACTGGACGTCCGGCCACCGGACATCCGTCCATTAGCGGACGTCCGCTACCTGTAAAAACTGACTTCGGCTGATTTTGGTTTCGGCCATAACTAATTCATCCAAACTCCGATTTTGACGTTCTTTAGCTCGTTTTGAATCTCTTGACATCCTCCTTCCCACAAAAATACCACCAACATCTTTTGACTCCAGCAAATTTTGACAATTTTGGCATCTTTGCCTAGGGCTTCCACGACATCATCCGCTACACCACCACCCACTTCCGCAACCAAACCAATTTTGTTCCCCATCGCATTAGTGGTTGCTTGAGGAGTGATTTGACTCTCCTAAGGTGTCTAGGCTACTTAGGGACGGTTGCTTCTTCATCAACCACCACCACCACTTCCGCATAGGCTTGACTACTATACACTTCCGCCACCCCAACTTAACCCAATTTTGTTTGTGTTGTGAGTTGTGTCTCCTAAGGTGTTTCGGCTACTTAGGGACCGTGCCTTCAACTCTGACACCGTGTATAGTCCTCCACCATAACCTCCACTTCCGCATTGCCTAGTGCAACACCACCGCATTCCGCTACCACCATTTGACGTTTGAGATTTTGAGTTCGCGGTTTTTCCATTTCCTAAGGTGTTTCGGCTACTTAGGGACGAGTCTCCATCATCTTGGTATCTCCACTAAGATCACCGCCACTCCTCATCGCCTCGGACGGTAACCTCCATATCATCTTGGTATCGTGGTATCCCTTCATTGTATATTCCCTTGCAATTGCATTGATAACCCCTAGCCCATTTTGCGTCACTTGCCTATCGAGACTAGCCATTTGAGTATTGCCGGCAACGTTACTTGTGCACATTAGTGATCATCGAGCTACACCTCCCATTGCATACATACCATACCATAGGTATCATCTCGTGTGCCTCAAGTTTGTTCCCGCATATACACAATAACTATCCTGGTTTGTGCATTGTGCAAAAGTGGCCATACAAAAAAAGAATAAAGCTTTTAAGCAAAGAAAAAGAGTGAACAAAGAGCTTGTAAGCAAGTGCCATAGCATCATACCACATTTTCATATCCGATCATCTTGGATCAAGCCCCGGGAACCATATATACATATCATACTTGGGATAGAAGTTGTTGCATATTAGTCTCCTATAGGTTGTGCACAAGTGTCGTATCCGCCTATTGAGCAATCGTTCTAGCGTCTCTCTAGAGTTGTGCAACAAGAGCATTTTCCATGAATTCCACATTTTGAGCTCATCCTTGGTTGCACGACCCCATTTATCTATCCGTGTGTGCGTTTCCGTGTGCCACCCATATTGCTATTGGTCTACTTGTTTCACTTGCGAATTTGTGAATCTCTTTCAACATTATTGACTCTTGCTAACATTTTACATCAAATTTTTGTGCCACTATCCTCACCGAGCTCCACCATAAGCCTTACTTGTGTAGGTGTGAGAAACCGACAAGAATTGGTATCAATTGTGCTATTTCCTTGTCCACATTGGAGTGATCATTGATCCACTTTCAACTTCGGTCAAGGTACATTTGGTATTCGTTCTTCTCTTTCTACCACTCACACTTTTCTCTTGGAGTGATGGATCAGCAAGGCATTTCATCTCCGGTCTTCGACAACAACGACGGCGTGAACAACTACATCACCAATGCGTCAATCTTCGATCTACAACGAAAAATGCAAGGCACACAATCAAGATTGTGAGAGCGCATCGAGAACCTCTCCATTGACATTCGCCACTCTGAAGCGAGGAAAAGGGACTACATCGACAACAAGCTTTCCGCACAAAAGGAGGAGCAAGATGCAAGGATGGAGGAGACTTGGGCCTTGATCAAGTCTACTTCCCCTTCGTCATCTTCAAGGCGGCGGCAAGCACATCAATCCTCTTTGGAGCGCCCAAGCGACACAAGTGCAAGTCGTCCACGTCCACAACTCCATGGCGACCACCATCATGTTCGTGATCCATCTCATCATGGAGGGCATGTCACCTCCAAGCAACATGTGCATGAAGACGACGAATGACATCTACTACGAGCTGAAGTGCGACAACGACACAATCATCATGACGATGCTCGCCAAGCGCAAATGCACAAGTCCCAACAAGCCCTACTTCATGCCAAGTCCAAACATCATGACCATAAGAGAAGACCGCGAGACGAGCACCACCAAGACGGAGCTTCGACTACACCAACCACTTCGGCATCTTTGCCAAGTGCTATCAAGGCATCTTCGCCTTTGGACGTACAACATCTTCGCCTACTTCCCGTGAGTTCGCCTACATCGACATCTTCAACTACAAGGCGACCAACTACGCACGAGGGAGACACTTCCATCTTCGGAAGCCCCTCAAGGAAGATGGCTGAGCATGGGAATTTCCCTTCGGTCATGGAGACGAGCTAGGAGGTTCCACATCATATGGACCTCCTACAACAAGACGGCGACAAGAAGGTCGACCTAGGGCCATCCCCTTCGACCATGGCGACGAGCACGAACCTCTTCAACAACATGAAGACGGCGCCCATATTGGACTCATACTCCGAGTCAAGCTACGAGACCGCTCATGAGACCTTATCTTTGGTCTTCGAGGAGAGTGATGATGTGCCATCTTCGGCCTTCATCCACGGCTACGACCACGACATGATTGAGCATGGAGACATTTGCACCAACATCTCTCCGACAAAGACATGTGACGAGATGCCCCAATTGCCATGTGAGGAGAGCCACAACCACATGAGTGACATGAGTGACTCCAACACACGTGACATTGAGAGCATTTCCTATGAGAGGATGAGTGTGACCACCACTAGCCCCACACTTGAGAGCATGCCACACATCCTATGTGAGGTTGAGAGCCATTTGAGTGACTCCACTAACCATATGAGTGAGAGCATCCGAGAGGGAGTGAGTGAGCCACAACACTTAGTGAGTGAGGTAGTTGACACGGCATGTGAGGCCACTTTGATTTCTAACGACTTAACCTCTACTCCTAGTGTGTTTTCTTCTTTGGTTCTAGGTCTCCTACATGACGACACGCCTATCCTCAACGAGTCCATACCTCCAATGGAGACAACGATGGCCATGGTGGAAGAAGATGCACCACCCACATGGTTCCATCACGATGAAGATGACCACGACTTGGTCTTCGACACCTCACCTACAACACATGAGCGATGCTCCATAGGTAACATAGGTGATGGTGTTTCTCTTGTCCCACTAGTGGACTATCTCACCAATGATTGCTTGCATGATGTTGATCCACCTATTCCCATGCTTCATGCTAGTGCGACTTCTTAATGTCATGACTCACCTATTTATGATAAATATGATGATGAGCATGTTGATTTGCCTAGTTGTGATGCTATGCTCCATAGGATATCATGTGAAAATTCTATTGGTCACATCATGTTTGAAAATCCATTAACCTTGTCATATGCTATGAGTGAGATATCCCATATTGCATTATTCCAATCTCAACATAGTGACTATGCATGCCCCATTCAAATACATCCCATTTGCACTTATGGCATAGATGACGAGATGATGGTCATTGGCTTTTGTTTTTCTTGTGATGATATTGACATGCTTCCTTTACATGATTTGCGCAATTCATCTACTATGCCATGCCATGATCACATTGTTCCAAATATGCATTGTTTTGGATGTTGTCAATATTCTCCGTGTGATGTTTCCACTAATGATCATGAGGAGACCCCCATAGTTTCCTCATGCGTATTAGGAGATTTTGATGCATTCCATACATTTCATGATTCCCATAATTGCTTGCACCATATGCATTCCATGAACAACAATGCTCTACATATTTCTTGTGATGCATTACACAATTTGAGTCTCCATTATGCTATACATAATAACAAACCTATCATGATGGATGACATGTTTCTATATCACGCATCTCATTTATTTGAGCATTGGCTATTTTGTGCTAACCAACACAAGCACGTGCGCATCATGATGGATGATGTGTACATCTACCACGCACACACAATTTTCCCTTTGTCTTTGTTTTGTGTAGGTACTCACGTATACTCGTCAACCTCTCAATACCAAGAGTTGAAGAAACGAGCCTTTGAGAGCATAGATGACTTGGGATCCCGTGAACTACCCTCCCCACCGCTCTCTTCGCACAACGTTTACGCACATCTCTCTCACTTAGATCTCACATGGCTATGGGCTATATACCGCTTCTCACTTCTTGCTCATTTTACCGTGTTCACTTTGCATGCTATGCTTGCTTCTATGCCTTTGCCATGCAATTGTGACCCTTGCTTGCATCTACCCATGATTCACCATTATGCTACTTCTATGTGTATTTGCATGCTTGGTGGAGATCCTTGTTGCTATTGCCATGTTTATCATGTGCCTCATGCTATTGATGCTATTTTGCTCATATCTTGCCTTCATGCTTGTGATGTGTCTTGTGCATTATTCATGACTACCATTTGCACACATGACATACTTAACATGATTCCTTCTAGTACGTTCCATCTTCGCACTACTAGCTTGCTTGCCTTGATTCATATGATTGCATGCTTTGTTGCATCACCCATGTTCCATTATTACTTGCTTTCTTGGGTTGATGACGTATATGTTCATGCCTCTCACATGATACATCTTGTGATGCATGCTTGCTTGCTTGCGCCTATTCTATTTGGTTGTTCTCACATCATATGCCTCCGTACTATGAAATGCTCCCTTGTCCTTCATTATGATGAGCATGATGCATCCACTTGTTGGGTATTTTACCGCACGAATGATAGGTTTTCCGCTAACCTCATTTGTTTTTCCGAGTGTTTGTCATGTTCTTTCATGTTGAAGGATTCACAAGGCGATACCGTCATGACACAATTTGGTCATGTGAAGGCATACACGATGTGCAACACCAACATTTGCGAGAATCTCCTAAAGGTGAACTCTTTCCCTTTGAGCCATCCTCAAATATGAATATTGGATGGGTCACTCTTTCATTGTTGTTTCCTTCTTCTTGTCTACATGTTACATCTATTGGATGGAGGACCGACATTGGAGATGGAACCCATGGACCTTCAAGTTGAGGAGCGCTCGGATTTATTGGATGCACCTTCGAACCTCCACTCATGCGACAACTTCGAGCATTGGTATACCAACACCTCCATATTTGTTCATTGTGTTCACACATGTCATGCTCGATGGACATATCATACACATGACAAATTCGCATCTTATGCATGGATTGACTCACATCATGATTGCCTTGTTGCATCTTGTATTCCCATGTCATCCATGATATATGAGCTTGTGCATTTCATTAACAAATTTGTTGTGATATAACTTGATGGCATATTCATACATCATGATCTTATTGCCTACCATCAATTGCATGATCACATCACATTGAGCATCCATTACCATATACATGCTATTGATAAACCGTCTCACTATGACATCATTTTGCACTGTGGTTGCATTGATCACATCCACAATACATTTGTGTGCACAATGATTACATTTCCTCCCATGAATGCTTTGCATCTCATTCTAGCTACTCTCGATAAGCTTCATGCGCTTTGTCACGACCAATCTTGCCGCACGGACTCATTCTTACATGATGGACACTTTGTGTAAGCTAACCATTGTACTTCCAAGTGTTGCTTGAGTTTGCTCTTTTTGCATGTCTATCACTCCGGCGACACCTTGGACTACTTGGATTGCGCCATGTCTTCAACTTCGTCCAACTACAAGTTCGTCTACAACAACCGTTTCCATGGTGATGAGGATCATGATCCGAGGTTGGATCTTTCCCAAGGGGGGGGGGATATGATGCGGAGCATCCCACGTTCATCCCCATGTACACTCCCACTACTCTCCAAGCCCCAAGTGGACATATGACGAGACCTCGAACAAACTCCATTAGACACAAGGTGAACTCGCTCCTCTCCAAACCTTCACTTCCCACAAGTGAGACATGGTTACTACCTCAAATATATGTGCTATGCATGACCAGGAACAAGGAGGAAGACCATGGACAAGATGGCGAGGACACCAAGTACAAGGACCAAGAGAAGAAGTTGCCCGAAGCTACAGCCACCGGACGACTGGCCTAGCCCGGACGTCCGGCCCCTGAAGGTCACAACAGCCCAAGGAAACCAGGCCAGCAAATGCTACAGCGGCCGGACGTCCGACCAGGACTGGACGTCCGACGAACTCCAGGCACCGGACAACCGGCCCCCTCCAGACATCCGACCAAAGCGCACCCGAGCCGAATCTACGGAAGTCCGAAGAGCACCGGACGTCCGGACCTTCCCGAGCCTCCGGACGACTGGAACCCTTCGGACGTCCGATGCCTATCTACGCACAGTGTATTGGACCGAGTCCATGTATCCCCCACTTACACCTTCGTGGCCCATGACTATATATACTCCTCCACCTCCTCCTAGTTAGGGTTAGCGTTGTGATAGCTCATTTGAGAGATAGAGCTACGCTCATCCATTACGGATCTACTCCACGAGAGAGACCGCGGCCCCTCTACGAAGAAGATCCCCTTTGGATTCAAGAGCCCCTCTTGGGTGGCCCCATCAAGACCTCCTCATGGAGAAGAACCGATTACCATGTATCGTCCATTGTTAACCTTGGATCATTGTGATCTCTTTGTGTTTTGAGGATCTAGCACATGTGTAATCGAATCTTGTTGGTTTGAGTGCTTCTCTCGCGTTTTCCCTCGTGAATCCCCCTCGTGTTCTTCGTGTTTCTCTTTCGTATCTGCTCCTTTCGTGAAAGATTGGCCATCTAGGGTTTCACCCTACATCATATATCCTCCGTCTTCTTGACACCAAAGTGTCCCATTAATCCTCCTCCATGCGCCACCTGCAACAACAAAAGATGAACGGAGCTAGCTGGAATGCATAGCTTGTTAGCACGAAACACAAATCGATCGTTAAGAAAGAACTTGTTCCAAGTTCTCCCTTCCTTACAATTCTGCAATACATCTTTAAATTCAGCATCATGAACATATTGATCTTTGATGGTCTCCAAACCAAATATTTTAAAGTCAAGTTGTTAAAGCATAGTATAACGACGAGACAATGCATCAGCAATAACATTTTCTTTACCCTTCTTGTGTTTAATGACATAAGGGAAAGTCTCAATGAATTCAACCCATTTAGCATGTCTACGGTTCAATTTTGCTTGACTTTTAATGTGTTTCAAAGATTCATGATCATAATGTATAACAAATTCCTTGGGCCATAAATAATGTTGCCATGTTTCTAAGGTCCGAACAAGAGCATATAATTCTTTATCATAAGTAGAATAGTTTAGACTAGGCCCACTCAATTTTTCAGAAAAGTATGCAACAGGTTTGCCATCTTGTAATAACACACCTCCTAATCCAATTCCACTAGCATCACATTCAAGCTCAAAAGTCTTATTGAAATTAGGAAGTTGGAGTAAAGGAGCATGTGTCAACTTATCTTTCAATACCATGAAGGCTTCTTCCTGTGCGGTACCCCAAACAAAAGGCACATCCTTCTTTGTAAGCTCGTTGAGAGGTGCAGCAATGGTGCTGAAATCTCTCACAAAACGCATATAGAAACCAGCGAGGCCAAGGAAACACCTAACTTGTGTGACCGTTTTGGGCTGCGGCCAACTCTCAATAGCTTCAATCTTGGCTTTATCAACTTTAATTCCCTGTGGAGGAACAACATAGCCAAGAAAATATACTCGGTCGGTGCAAAAGGTGCACTTTCCAAGGCTACCAAACAAACGTGCATCACGTAGAGCAATAAAAACAGCACGTAAATGTTCCAAATGTTCCTCCAAAGATTTTCTATAAATCAATATGTCATCAAAGTAAACTACCACAAATCGTCCAATGAAAGCACGTAAAAGTTCGTTCATTAACCTCATGAAAGTACTAGGTGCATTAGTTAACCCAAAAGGCATGACTAACCACTCATATAATCCAAACTTAGTTTTAAATGTCGTTTCCATTCATCTCTCAATTTCATACGAATTTGATGGTATCCACTATGCAAATCAACTTTGGAGAATATTGTAGAGCCACTCAATTCATCAAGCATATCATCTAGCCTAGGAATAGGATGACGATAACGAATAGTAATATTATTAATGCCTCTACAATCAACGCACATACGCGACGTACCATCCTTTTTCGACACTAAAATGATAGGAACTGCACAAGGACTAAGGGATTCGCGTATATAACTTTTGTCGAGCAGTTCTTGTACTTGACGCATAATATCCTTTGTCTCCTCTGGATTGGTACGGTATGGTGCACGGTTGGGTAATGATGCACCGGGAATTAAGTCAATTTGATGCTCGATCCCTTGAATAGGTGGTAATCCCGGTGGCACGTCTTGTGGAAAGACGTCAGTGAACTCCTGCAAAATGTTAGTGACAGCAGGAGGCAAAGAGGAAGGCTGTCACGACCGGTTTTCCGGGTAATAAATTTCCAGAAAAGACCGTCGTGCTCATCAGCCCCAGGATTACTGTTAGCTGATGAGGCTCCAACTTGATACAGAAATTCCAAGCAGAAAACAAAATATGTAGTACAAGGCCATTCTGGCCTGTGAGTACAACAAATGGTTTCTAGTGGTTGATGGCGGAAGCGGGTTGTGAAACATCAGTGTCTATGGGACTCCATTTCCCACGGGAACAACTGACCAGGTTAACTCCTATCTTCGCGAGGCTGCTATCTCCATTACTTAGGTTCCGGGGCTGTCATCGCGTCGCTCCTCTTCGTGCAAGAAAATCTAGCCAAGACAATAGCCAGGGACAAGCCAGTGAGTACTTTGAATGTACTCGCAAACAATATAACAATGATGTGCTGAAAATATTTTTATGCTCATGACGTCAGTCAAAAATAGTAAATAAAATTCTGATGCGTGCAGGCGGTTATTTATAAAAATGCAATAACATAGTAGTATTAAAATTTATGAAATAAATAACAAGCAATGCCACCGTCGGGCGTCTTAGCGACACCACATAAAGGGCTTTAAAAGAAATGCCACAGTCGGGCGTCTGAGCGACACCACATAAAGGGCTTTAAAAGAAATGCCACAGTCGGGCGTCTGAGCGACACCACATAAAGGGCTTTAAAAGAAATGCCACAGTCGGGCGTCTGAGCGACACCACATAAAGGGCTTTAAAAGAAATGCCA